>NC_056741.1:1106965414-1107202355 GCF_019279795.1 Protopterus annectens
CAGCATATGCCCTAAAACCCAGTATATTTCTGAAAAGGATTGGAGCAGAAGAAAATGTGAAGGCCTAGCCTTTGTCCTTTGAAAGGTATGTAATGCTGGCCCTAAACTGAATGGGACAGAATTTTATCATCACATCTAATTGAAGACTCCCCTCAAAGCCTATACTAATCTTGCAGACAGTGATGCACATGGCTGTATGAAGCTAAGTAAATAAATCTGGTCAAGGTAGACACTTCACCTGAAGCATAGACCCCCTAAGTACCCTAAATGAACACTCTGTGTCAACAGACTGGTAAGATCACACATGGCTAATTTAATTCATGTTTTGAAACTATGGTTGAAACCTAATGTCAACAGTGCAAATACAATTACAAGCCACATATGAAACTGGGTGTTCCAGTGTGATCCTTAACCTTCTAACCAATGCGCCACTTCAGTAGAACATTTTTAAGTGAAATTACAACTTCCAAAGCTGATTTGCCAGGACCTAGACCTAGTAACAAGCCTTCGCCAATACAAGTTTCATTGCCTAAAAAATATTACCATGGAAATAAGTTTGTTTTAAATATTTTAAGACAGGGCATATTATGAGGTATTATACAGTTAATGACAACAATGTCATACATGTATAAATGAATAATACCAATCATCAAGCTATTAACGTGTGCCTGAAAATATACCAATGGAATGTGATAACATTGTACTGTGCCTTCTAGAAATGTAGACTCTATATTATGTCACTGTGCTATCATCAAACTTATTAAATGTACTACTGTAAAATAAGGAAATGGATTGTTAAGATTGTTAGACTAATGGACCACAATTACACTAGATAAAACACAATATGTATGTAAGCACAAAACTACTAGCTGCCAAAAACTGAAATGAAATGTACATGGAGATAAGAAAGAGTACCTTATAACTCAAGCAGAAATCCAAACTATTGAAGGCAAAGGCTATACTCAGTACCTTTATGGCCTAATTTAACACATGATGTGATAATTGGTCAGAGATTGGTTCATTTACAGAACTATGGAAAATGTTGGGGGAATGCAACCTGATGTGCTGTCAGAGATACACAGACCCAGTAAAAACAAAGCTGAGAAACTAGAAGCTTCAAAAGAAACTAAGATTTAGATTTGGGTAGAAGGAATGAGCAAACCGGATGCTGAGACTCCACCAGTCAAAATTATACAAAAATTAGTATGGGAACTGATAGTTAGGTCATATACTTATATGAAAAGAAGTAGGTATATAAACACAGGAAGCTGAACAGTCTTAACTTCTCTATGCCATACTAGAGCAAGGAGACAGATACTGAAGCAAGAGTCTAAGGCTAGAACAAATATAAGTAATTCAGATAAATAAAAAGAAACATACAGCACCCCAAACAGAAGTAAACTACTTTCATGAGTTACCCTTTACAGATGATGCATTAAATGATGAGGAGGAAGCTGTACCAATTTTTTACGGATAAATAGGTTGTAACCTTCATTTCCGGGTAAGACCCTGAGGAAATAAAAATTGACCTGGCAGATCTCCAGATAAGCCATAATAATTTTAAGAAACACAGTGGAAGAACAACATGCTGAGCAAGATTAGGGAGACTATAACATGAGTGGAGGAAGAAACAACTGACCAGAACAGCCCCCATTTCATATCATATCCTTACTTTGAACTAAAAAATGATTTGCTGTACAGGATGAGCAAAGAAATGAAATAAATGTTAAGCTAAGTGTTAGCATTCAGGCCTTTCAGAGTACCTGTAATGAAGCTGGCTCATAGTCACATTCTGGGGAGTAATATGATGATGGAGAAGATCAAGGGTAGAATTTTAGCTGGATATTACTGCCTGCTATTATTTAAGCAGTAACACATGCTTGTGCTGCTTGCCCAGAATGCCAAATGACAGCACCTAACCCAGACTTTAGAAACTCATTGATTGTGTCAATATTCTCTTTTTGCACATGTAACATAACAGTGGACACGTATAAGAAATATTTGTTAAAAGTGTGGGACTAGGTACTTGTCATGGTGCCTACCGCCTAGAAGAAAGTTCTAGCAAGATGGGAAGGACTTTTTGAGGTCATAGAGAAAATAGAATGCACTTCAAAGTGGAAACAGAAAACCAGAGCAAATATACTACATAAATGTTCTAAAGACTTGGAAAGAAACTAAGGTTTCTGCAGGGAGTATCTTCACAGAAGCAGTCAAGACTCCTATAATATGTCTAGACATCCGAATACATAAATCCTTGACAGCATCCCAGAAGCAAGAGGACAAGGAACAGGGGCATATTCTTAGAGTGACTTGGTTGGATTAATTAACTCCATCTAGGAGATGGTCAGGGAGGGTCAGGACAGAACAAGTGACACTATCCTATCCTGGGGAAAAAGTGTTACAGAGTCCTGCCGCAAACAGTTCCACCTGGAAGAAAATCTTTTCCTCATAAAAATTATGTTTTTCTGGCAAATCATTTAAGATTGAAGTCATTAAATAACAGCATACTTTTGTGTTTTAGACATCTTATCCTTCAGAAAATGTATGTTAATGCAAAACCTGCTATTCTAACAGTTTTCAAAGTTTATAAGATTTAGTGCCTTTGTTCCCCAATACTTTTGGTTTTATCTAGAAAGCTTACACTAAGAGGCTGAGAGCTATTGTGTGGTAGCATGAGGCTGCTAAGCCACGTACCCACTGTTAGCAGTGGCACAAGACTCACAAAGTTCCATCAGGACTAAGTAATACAGAGCTCTCATGAGCCAACAGACGGTGTTAAGAGGTGCATTGAAAAAGTCTCCTAATTCCTGATCGGTGATTACAGCAATGATCCACAGCTGTCACTTCCCTCTCTCGGTGGTGGGATACCGTGCTCATGAGAATGAACGAGTCAAAAGGAAGTGGGGTCTTGATGAAGATGGGACACAAAAACAAAAACGAGAATTACAAAAAATAGTTGAGATTTACAACAGGAGGTAAAGGCAGAGGGCGACCATCAGGGAAGTTTCTCCATTATTTGAAGTAGTGAGGAGTTAATGGCTGCTGACCTAATGACTTGTATCAGTGATTACAGTATACCCAAAAAGGCATCTCTGAAGGACCAATACATGAGAATGTGAGCAAAAACACACTGAAATCATTGCAGAGTTTTATAGGCAGAAGCACAGAATATACCTGGGATGCCTGAAAATAGTGAGAAGGAGTGTGACTAGGAAGAATATATCTTAATTCTGTGATTGCAGTGTCATGGAGTATCCCCCTGCTGTAAGAAACCGCAATCTCAGAGTTAGCTTATATACACTCCAGGAGTGTTGGAAGCTTAGACCCACGTGCTGGGGAGTATAGAGGGCACATAATAAAAATGTGTTAAAACTCTGACAGCAGTTTTGGAATTTGATGTTGTTTGTTAGAAATACAGTTTAACTTTTAAAGTATCAAGACTTGCAGTATTGAGTGTCACATACAGTACATGTGCTATGGGTATAACACCATAAAGAAAAGCCAATAACTGCTCACTTTTATAGCTAAGCTTAAAAACTATGGGCAGGATTCACGAAGGCTTGCACGGAGTGTAAGAGATGTGCAACACTCCATGCAAGCCTCGCGATCCAGGAACAGCCCTAAACTCCGTGTAAGAGACCAGCTAAAACGTCTCTTACACGGACTGGGCGTGGACATGCTAAATACCTCACTTTCATCTGAAAGGTATGCAAATGAGGTATATTAGCGATCCACAAAGCAGAAACCAGTCCGTGTAGGAGACGGTTTAGCTGCAGAAATGTACTCAGTTGACAACTGAGTACATTTCTGCAAAATCCACAACAGAGCGATGTCAGCTCTGAAAAAAGGTTGCATATGAGTCAGGCAGCATGCCAATGGCCAAATATGTGGCCATTGGCAAGATAACCCGATGCAAAAATATTAAAAATATGATTTTTATTTTTCGGCAATCGCCGATGTGTAAACCCAGCGCAGCCCCGCGCAAACGGGCTGCGCTGTATAAAGCCATAAAAAAGAAGGTTATAAACCCACAAATGTGGGTTTCATGCAATACATGGAATGACAATGCAGGGACCAGCAGACCAAAACCAACATGGCCACCGTGTAGTGGTTGCTAAGGGGGGAAGCTGAGTCTAAGACATGTAACTAAGCATTAGTAGGCAATCTCATGTAAATGAGGGTTAGGATACTGAATCCCACAGTCACATAGCAAATGAGCACGGTCTGAGTAGTGTAAGAGATACAAAAGGGGGAGGAATAGAGTAGGAGATAGGTGACATCATGGGGGGGAATGGTAGACAGAAACGCAGTTCATTGGAAGCCAGTGTAACATGACAGATGAAAGGCACAGATCATGGAAAGAGGTGTGCCACTAGATAAGTCATGGAAAGACAAGAAATGGAAGGTGTACACTGTTACCTATACCAAAGTTTCTTGGTGGCCGTGCATGCGCACGTGTGCGCGCAATGAAGCGCGAGTAAGGCAGTGTGCGCGCGTGTAAGGCAGTGTGAGCATGTGGGAGCGTGTTGGGAGATGTTTAACACTGTTTGCGCGGGTGTGCACGCGTGTAAGACAGTCTGAGTATGTTGGAGGCTGTTGGCAGACGTGTAACAGTGTTTGCGCGGGTGTACGCGCGTCTAAACCTGAATAAGTAGATCCTTAACTGTGTAAGCACGTGTGCGCACGTGTAAGGCACTGTGAGCGTGTTTCAGATAGTATGCAAGTTGCTCCCCCCTGAGGAAACAGAAAGGAAAAAGGAAGCAACAGAATTAATAGGAAGCTAGCAGGGATAACTGCTGAAGCTGGCAGGTGAAAATAATTAGAAGCAGGCAATTACACATGCAGAATAGTAGCCCAGCCCAGCACTTAAAACTCTGCAAACAGTACTGCAGGATGTTCTCATTAAGAGACACTGCAAGACAGGAGTAAGCTAATAGAAGTGAAAACTGAAAAAGCTGAACTCAGAGCAGAAATGCTAGGGGCTGCCATAGCTGTCATAATGAGACATCGGCGACTTGCTGAGGGTGGTGACAATGCAGATGGTGCCAGACAACCCACAGTGAGGAGACGGAGAAGAGTGTACAGGCCCAGGGTCACCTACCACGGGTTACATGAGCTGGAGATAGTAGAGCGCTATAGAGTGGACAGAGAGCTCCTGCAGCAGATTGTTGAGCTGTGCAGGCCACGCCTCACACACAGAACCAACAGAGGGGAACCCATCCCAGTGGAAACCAAGGTATGTGTTGGCCTAAGAATACTAGCAACAGGTACCTTCCAGAGACCAACTGGCGATATGATGGGGATATCACAGGCATCAGCCTCCAGGGTACTACACCAGTTCCTGGATGCCATGTCAGCACATGTCGGTGATCATGTATATTTCCCCAATGCCCGTGAGGTATTGGCCAGCAATATGCGTCTCTTCCAGCAAATAGCGGAATACCCTGAGGTACTGGGTGCTATAGACTGCACGCACATACGCATCAAAGCACCAGCAGGAGAGCAGGGTAGGGCCTACATAAACCGCAAGGGCTTCCCCTCCATCAACTGCCAGGTCATGTGTGATGCCCAGGGCATAATAATGAATGTGTGTGCTGGCTGCCCTGGGAGTTACCACGATTCCCACATCTGGCATTTGACGCAGCTGTA
This sequence comes from Protopterus annectens, assembly GCF_019279795.1. Taxonomy (NCBI): domain Eukaryota; kingdom Metazoa; phylum Chordata; order Ceratodontiformes; family Protopteridae; genus Protopterus; species Protopterus annectens. The sequence continues at coordinate 1,106,971,064 of NC_056741.1, forward strand.
CCAGACATTTGCCAATGGGGACATCCCACACGGACACCTAGTGGGGGATGCAGGTTATGCACTGGAGCCGTGGCTGATGACACCCATCAGAAATGCACACACACCTGAACAGGAACGCCATAATGAGGCACACGCACAAACACGTAATGTGATAGAGCGCGTGTTTGGGCTGCTCAAGTCACGGCTCCAGTGTCTGGACACATCTGGTGGAGCCTTGCAGTACACACCAACTACATGTACCCAAATTGTCATGGTATGTGCTATGCTACATAATATGATCCTGCGAAAACAGCTGCAGCAGGACCAGCATAGGGCCGGGCCAAACAGCCCCCCACCATTGCCAAGGCCATCACAGGCAGAGCGTGACTCGGAGGAGGAACAACCTGAGCCTGCCCCAGTAGGCAGAAGGAGGCGTGCCCAGTATGCCCTGGCCTTGGCAAAGAGGCAACGCATAGCACATACATTGGCTCAGTAGGAGCCTTGGGAATGATACCCCTCTCTGACTCACTCATATAGTAACAGGGATGCCTAACGTGACAAAACCTGCTCTCAAACATGTACAGGGAAGTGTAATATGCGCATCCGACAGAGGCAGCCCTGCTGCACCACCTGAGGCATGAATGCTATGTGTCAAGTAATGTAACACCAAGTACTATATGCACACCTGAGGACCCTGACTAACATCCTACCCTCACCAAGCATCATGCCACAACATGACAACGAGATGATCAAGTGCAATAATTGACTGAAGTATCGCAGTTATTCAAAGGGGACCCAATGTGTGCCAGTCTGGGATGACATGCTGAGCATGACATGATGCACCACCTGCTAGGACTGGCGTGCACCTTTCAGTGCAGGCCGTATGGATACTGGCAAAGGCTGTTGTCACCCACAGTGTGCCCTGAATAGGTAAGGCTCAAAACACAAACCTATCTCCATAGGTACCAGAAGGGATAAGAATAGGATAAGGGATAAGTCGAAACAGCAAGATGCATGCAGTCTAAACTCACCCAGTATGGAGAATGTTGATAACTGTGCTGTAACAGACAACTGAGGCAAGGCACACAACAGCACCCTAACACTACCAGGTTACACCCCATACTGTGCTGTACAGCCTCCAAACTTGGAATAAGCTACGAAAGGAGGGTGACTAGCATGAATTGTCAAGGATAACTACACCCCCATGTCAGTACCACAACAAAAAGCAGCATGGACTAGCCATGCTCAAGTAACAGTGGCTAAAACTGCCCCCCAGTTCATAGCCTGCTACAGACTACTGTCCCAACACCAGGAACTGCATCCAGCCTATGCTGGAATACATGAATATATCAAGTCCTCCAACCCACATTATATTGGGTGACCGCAAATACCCAGACATAGACTGGGAGCATTATACTAGCTCCAACAGTGTAGGACAAAGGTTCATAGAATCCACAAACCAAAAGGCACAGGAACAACGTACCACCCCCACAAGAGTGGTAAGCATACTGGATGTGATAATCAGCAACATGGGTACTGGATGTCAAGTTGAGAAGTGTATTCCTCACTGGTAAAACCAGACCATAGAGTAATCACACTGGATATACAAATCCTGACCACAGTCCCTGGCCGGGAAACCACAGTGGAAAACATGTGTTAAGCAATATCTGCACCCCTCCCAACTGATGTGGAATCCATGAAAGGTCCCGTGCAGGTGCAAAATATGGGCCACACCTCAGAACCTGTAATACAGCCATTCCATGAACACTGCCAGTAATGCTTGGATTATGCAGTCCTAAATTAAAACAAGACACAGTGCCTAAACCTGGCATGGTGGACACCAGCCATAACCAAAACATGCAAGAGAATGAGGAAGCTACTACATGATAGAGCAAACATGAACAATGAAGTAATCACTGATCAGTAGTATGGCATTAACATCTGTCCACACATGCAATCCACTAAGGCCAGCCACAACAAGTGGAATCTGTGAATCCTGAGGCAATGTCACACCTGCCCCAAGTACACAGACAACCCCCAACCCCACCCAAGAAATACAAAAATATGTGAGAGATGCAACCATCCATCCAAACTGGAGGCTGAGCTCCCTCAACGCAGTACTCCCAAAACAAGTCAGTAGGAGAAGGTAACCACACACACCACAAACACAGTCCCACATAGACCTATCACAACTGCAAACCAAACACATAAACACAGACAAACATTCCTGGAGGCACAAATTACAAACACAGCACACCAACAGAGGCCTCTAAAGCAGACACCCAATCAAACAGCCTCCAAACATAGCACATGCAACACATAGCACACAAAGCTGGTGTGCCAAACAGTCACAGGACAGACGTAGAAACAACATGCCTGATACAGTTGTAATAGGTGACTCCATAGTCAGACACACTGCTGTCCCGCACACCAGACTGAACAAGGGAAAGGGTACAGTAAGCTGCCCGTAGGCTGCCACAATATGCCACATAACAGAAGTATGTAGGTCACTCCAAAGCAAGTAGAAATATGATGCAGTCATAGTCCATGCTGGTGTGAATGACCGGAGATGTACCGCCCTAGACTACATGAAAAGAGACATAGATGAGCTATCTGATTATGTAGTCCATGCCGGTATGACACTCACCATCTGCAGCATCCTACCCTTACCAAGAGTAATGCCACAGTACAAACACGGAATGATCAGTCATAGCAAGTGGCACACTTACTGGTGTTATTCCAAGGGGATCCAATGTCTGTCTGCTGGGGATGTCATGCTTGACAAGCCACGCAGCTGTCCATGGGATGGCCTGCACCTGTTACCCCTGGGCGTCTGAATATTGGATAAGGCCTTTGCCACCTCCATAGAGCCTTTTGTAGGCAAGGCTGAAAAGACTGACCCACCACCCTAGAAAACATAAGTGGGAAGAAACATAAGGGAAATGCTGACCAATGCCAGATGTGTACACCCCAATATGCATGCTCCTGAGGCCATCCCCAGAATGGAGAACATCGATGTCTGTGCAGTGACAGAAACCTGCTGCAAGCCCCCTGACAGCACACCAGCACTACCAGGGTATACCACGTATCATGTGTCATGGCCCCCAAACCTGGAACGAAACATAAAAGGAGGGTGAGTATCCATAGTCAGCACAGACACCCATACGTCCAGGTAACTGACAATGCACAAGGCATTGGAGTTCACACATGTGCAACTAACTGTAGGCAAGACTGCTGTGCAGTCTGTAGCATGCTACAGACCGCACTCACACACAATAACCCCACCCAGCCATCCTGAAGACAATGGACAGTATGAATGTCCCACCAAATAACAAACAAGGTACCACAAATCACCACATAGGTGATAAACCAGTATGTATGGAAAGAGTAACCAGGGACCTAGGGACACAAGTGGACAGTAACCTGTTATATGACACCCACATTGCCAATGTGGCCAGGAAGACTGTCTACATTTGACACCGTATCAGGAAAGGAGTCACATCTACGGCAACAGAGGTCATTGTGCCACTATACTATTCTCCAATCACACCCATAATCCAGTACAATGCCTCATATGGGATGTACCTTACCTGACACCTGCAGCAGTTAGAAAGACCTCAAAGGTACCTCACCAAGAGGATAAAGGGTCACAAATATATGTCATATGCTGCCTGGCTGTAGACACCCCAGCTGAATCCAGTCACATACTGCCTACACAGAGGCATTGCATGCCTGTTGTAGGATGCCATGCTCAACACAGGAGTAATGGACATGCTCCACCCCAGAAAACACAAATCCATCGGAGCTGTGAGAGGGAGAGATGTCAACCTCAACAAATAATGAAATAGGATGTGCTGGTGGGACAGATACATAATCCAGAGTCTCCCCACACCCTGGACCAGAATCCCATTCCATGTAAGGCGGAGCCCCTCACTGACACTCTTCAACAGGAATCTTGCCAAGTGGATGGATGATTGTAGAGTTACACTGGGGGTCTTCACTGTGTCATGTCCAGACAGAGGCGCAGCAAAGCAGAACATAAATGGCCATAATATGCACATAGCAAGGGGTGTCAAAAGCCACACACACTCTGGCTAGGCTAACAAATGCCCAGGGTGGATAGCCTAGTATGACCCTATGAACCTATGAAGATACAAATTGTACAGGACACTAAGGATAATCCCAAGGCTTTCACAACTGATGGTAGGAACCATGTTGGGAATTCACAGATATGCCCTGAATCACACAAATACCGCAAACACACACACATATTGCCAACATACATCCTGACAGGTGCAGTGCAAACCCCCCCCCCCCGAATGCAGAATATCTATCCCAGCAGACTGCTGGCCCCCTGACATTGCAGATGCTGAGGTAACAGCCAACATCTACAAAGCAAAACACACAGCAGCAATGGTATGGGATGTTGTCCTGGGCTTAGTGCAACATGGACTCCAAGATGAATGGAATGCCAAACCACACTACTTCTCAATGTCAGCCTTACCACAGAATATGTACCCAAAGAGCAGTGTACAACAACAGTGGTACTTCTCAACAAAGGTGTTGCCTGAATGGATACTGAACACTACTACCCCAGAATCCTGAGAAGCTCGGTTTGCACAGCTATGGAAAGGATCAGCATGTACCACAGACATAAAAATATTGGGGATCTACTGACACCGGAACCAACCCAGTGTGGCCTTCCCAAGTGCAGATCCTGCCCCTAACCATGTTTGACTCAATTGAAACAGCCATTAAGGTCATTGATGAGGGCAATGTGCTCCACACAGTGTATCTGGACCTTGCAAAGGCTTCTATACAATACCCTACGTGTTCATTATAGATAGGCTCACCAGCTTAAATATAAACCCACATGTCAGTAGAGGGGTTGCAAACCAGACCAAGGACAGAACAGACATGGTCAGACATGCTGCAGCCATGTCAGACTACAAACCAGATATAACTGGCATCCCACAAGGCTTTGTCCTGGGATCTCCCTCGTCTGGTATATATGTCCCATAGGTACAGGCAAACATGGAAGGACTGTGTCCGAACATGTTTGCAGTGGACTACAAACTGCTCACCACATATGATCCACCAGCTGACACAAGCATCCCACAAAATGGCCACATAGAAACAGACAACTGGTGCCATAGCCATGTCAGCAAGCTAAGTGCAGAAACGTGCATAGTCAACCCTCGTGGATATACAGTAAGTGCCCACCAATTACCACACAGGTGTTAACCCATTATGTACTTAACATGTAATGAGAGACCTGGGGACACAAGGTGATAGATATCCTGCAGTGGACAAACATGTGCTGTAGTGTTTACAGAAACATACCATATACCCACCTAATCACGAAGGCTGTCAGATCTAGATAAGGGAGGTCATTGTGGCTCTGCAGTCATCCTTCATCAGCGGTACAATTGACTACAATAGCCCCTGTGGGATGTACCTCAGCAGACACCTCCATCAACTGTAAAGTCCCCAACAGTACCTCATCAGGAGTATCAAAGAGCTTGCACAGATGCCATGTGTTGCCTGTGTTGCTGGCATCAATAAACATGCTGCACCTTGTACAATCTGAATGTCAGTGAGCTATGCACATGAGAGACCTGAACCCCAGCACTGACGTACATAGGACAAGCTGTACTGCTTGCTCCATAACACAGAAGCCACCCCCAGCACAGGCTACCCATAGAGTCACTTATCAATCTTCCTCAATAGGAATCCTGATGAGTGGATGGGAGATGATAGATTTATCCTGGGTACCACTGTCATGCCACAGGTAGACACAGGCACAGTATACTAACCATGACATATGTCATAGCAAACCCCACTTACAATGTGTGTTGAAGGACGAACATACTCTCCAACTAGCATTACACATGGACTAGGGCACATCGCTAGTGTTTGCAAATGTACACCTATGTTGTGGAATACACTACCAATGTTGGACAAGCCTGGTTTAAGTAGTTCATATCTGAACAGAATGCAACATGGTCAGATGTACACAACTGGCCCGTAACCAGGCTGTTGTGCCCACTATCGAAATGTAAAGCAGTGATAGCAGTAAAGCCCAGGATACTGCCCACCACAGTCAAAGTACTACCAGTACACTATACAGTACTACAGTGTTAGGTCAGTGTGAAAGGATGTTGACAACTGTATGCAAAGTATCCCATGCAAACACTGCAGGCACAGTATAACCCTGTTGTGTTCACACACAAAGCAGTTGTACCGTAACTACACAACATGACACACAACACACAACCATAAACGGGTGATAGTTGTTGAAGTTCACACTCATCCACAAATGTGGTGGGCTGCAGAGTCCAACATATGGAATGTTCACACTGGGCATGCTCACACACTTTGACAACATGCCATGGGAAGGCTGAACTGGGCATGTTCACACACTTAGGCCAAATCTCGGTTTAGCAGTTGGACACACATAGCTGGTATTGTTATGTGTTATTCCAGGAACCAACAACATTATAGCAGTCTGCCCAGTGCACACAGCTAAATGACCACAGAGACATACGTGATATAGTGGACCCCTCCCATATGCAAACATCTTCCACAGATGCACAAGTTGTTCATACAAACAGGGAATGCTATGGCAATAAAGATGTGCAAACAGTCTATCAGCAACAAATAATGTGCATTTGACAATGAAACATATGGGTGTAAAGGTTAACACTAGGCTGTTTGCCGTAAGGAATGACAGCTTAGCCAGAGTGTGCTTGGTGTCTGCCTCCCCACAGGATGCACATTCCCCTTTCTAAACACAGATGATGTCAGCACCCTATAAGTACAGCAGTAGAAAAGAAACGTCCCAGTAATCCGAATAGTGCGCTCTGCTAATGCGTCCGTCTCAAGTGTCATAACATAGTTAGGTAGGGGTTTCAAATCCTGCAAATGCTCTGTGTGTGTGTGTGTGAGAGTGGGGTTGGTGTGTGTGTAAGTCTGTGGAAGAGAAATGTCCCTTTTGGCAACTAGAAAAACACCCTACAGGATGCACTTCCCCTTTCTAAACACCGATGATGTCAGCACCCAATAAGTACAGCAGGAGAAAAGAAACCTCCCAGTAACGCGAATAGCGCGCTCTGCTAATGCATCCGTCTTAAGTGTCATAACATAGTTAGGTAGGGGTTTGAATCCTGTGAATGGCAAGCGTGTGTGTTTGTCTGAAGGGGGTCTGTGTGTGTGAGGGAAATGTCCCTTTTGGCAAATAGGACAACACCCTACAGGATGCACACTCCCTTTCTAAACACCGATGATGTCAGCACCCTATAAGTACAGCAGGAGAAAAGTAACCTCCCAGTAATGCGAATAGCGCACTCTGCTAATCCGTCTGTCTTAAGTGTCATAACATAGTTAGGTAGGGGTTTGAATCCTGTGAATGGCAAGTGTGTGTGTCTGTCTGGGGGGGTTGTGTGTGTGAGGGAAATGTCCCTTTTGGCAAATAGGACAACACCCTACAGGATGCACATTCCCTTTCTAAACACCGATGATGTCAGCACCCTATAAGTACAGCAGGAGAAAAGAACCCTCCTAGTAATGCGAATAGCGCGCTCTGCTAATGTGTCTGTCTTAAGTGTCATAACATAGTTAGGTAGGGGTTTGAATCCTGTGAATGGCAAGTGTGTTTGTCTGAGGGGGGTCTGTGTGTGTGAGGGAAATGTCCCTTTTGGTAAATAGGACAACACCCTACAGGATGCACATTCCCTTTCTAAACACCGATGATGTCAGCACCCTATAAGTACAGCAGGAGAAACAAACCCTCCCAGTAATGCGAATAGCGCGCTCTGCTAATGTGTCCGTCTTAAGTGTCATAACATAGTTAGGTAGGGGTTTGAATCCTGTGAATGGCAAGTGTGTGTGTCTGTCTGGGGGGTTGTGTGTGTGTGAGGGAAATGTCCCTTTTGGAAAATAGGACAACACCCTACAGGATGCACATTCCCTTTCTAAACACCGATGATGTCAGCACCCTATAAGTACAGCAGGAGAAAAGAAACCTCCCAGTAATGCGAATAGCGCGCTCCGCTAATGCGTCCGTCTTAAGTGTCATAACATAGTTAGGTAGGGGTTTGAATCCTGTGAATGGCAAGTGTGTGTGTTTGTCTGAGGGGGGTCTGTGTGTGTGAGGGAAATGTCCCTTTTGGCAAATAGGACAACACCCTACAGGATGCACATTCCCTTTCTAAACACCGATGATGTCAGCACCCTATAAGTACAGCAGGAGAAAAGAACCTCCCAGTAATGCAAATAGCACGCTCTGCTAATGCGTCCGTCTTAAGTGTCATAACATAGTTAGGTAGGGGTTTGAATCCTATGAATAGCAACTGTGTGTGCTTGTCTAAGGGGGTTAGTGTGTGTGAAGGTAATGTCCATTTTGGCAAATAGGTGAACAGACTACAGGATGCACATTCCCTTTTCTAAACACTGATGATGTCAGCACTCTATAAGTATAGCAGGAGAAGGGAAAACTCCTAGTAATGCAAATAGTGTGCTCCGCTAATGCGTCCGTCTCAAGTGTCATAACATAGTCAGATAGGGGTTTGAATCCTGCTATTGGCAAGTGTGTGTTTCTGGTTGAGGGGGGTTAGTGTGTGTGAGGACAATGTCCCTTTTGGCAACTATGTGAACAGACTACAGGATGCACATTCCCCTTCCTAAACACTGTTCAGCAGAAGGCCATGGCTCTGGCACAAGTTGTCTGTCGCTATGATGCCCCTTTGGAAGATGCTTGTGTCAGCTGAAGAGGCGATTATGGTGGCCTGTTTGCAGTCATCTGCATATTTGGACAGCCACAGTCCGTCCGTGTTGGCCTGTACCTCCAATAAATATATACCAAACAAGAGGGTCCCAGGACTGAGCCTTGTGGGACACAACCCATAACTGTTGTGGGGTCTGGCATGGCTCCAGCAATGCTAACCATGTGGTATCTGTTCTTGAGCCACTGTGCAATCCATCTAGTGACATAGGGCCTTATATGTAAGCTGGTGACCTTCTCTAGAATGCCCAAGTGGGGTATTGTTGTGAAGGCTTCTGCAAGGTCCAGGTAGGCTGTGTGAACCACCTTCCCCTCGTCAATGGCCGTGGTGACTGTTTCAAAGATATAAACCGGGTTAAACCCGGTAGTGCTGGTGTGCTCTCAGTAGCCCTGAACCAGGCATCTGTAACTGCACAGATATCGATGTTTTCCATGCCAAGGAGTGTTTTGGGTGCACGCATCTGTAGGTTTAGATATCTGGCATTGCGTAGCATTGCTCTTAGTTTCCTATCCCTTGTGATACCTATGAAGGTGGGTTTGTCATCTGAGCCCTGCCTAACATAGGCACTATGGGGGTAGCAAGAGCCTTTGCCAATATCTGAATGACCAATGCAAACTGTACACATGCTCATAGGATGCAAGTGTCAAGGAATAGTCTGAGTGGCCAGTATAGTCCTCCAGCATGGGTCCTCTGAAGTCATCCACCCCAGTCTACACAGGTGTACAGTCTGCTTGTGCTAAACACAGTTTGTGTGGAGTGACAACCTTGCCTGGGGGTGGAGATGAGATATGGATGTCCAGGGAAAGGTGGACATGGGCAGGTATCAACAATGGTGGTCTACCTCTGGTGTGGAACAGTGGGTACCCACGTTGCAGATGGACAGGAGCAATATGTATTACCCCATGTGGCTGTGGTGTGTGGTTCTGCCATAGCACATGGACCCACAAATTGTAGTGGCGGTAGGGTAAAGTGGTAGAGGCCTGAGTAGTTCTCACACACAATATGCCTGTACCTGATGTTAACAACTGGAATGGTGTATGTGAATACCTGCATATCCTGGCACTGTTCCCAGGGAAGCTAGGTGTGTGTCCTGGATGTGGGTGTGGTGTGCTGGACTGGTAGTGTTGTGTGTTACAGGTCCTGTGGTCCCAAAGCATGGTATAGAACATAACCTGCCAGTGCGATGTGCACATCTGACCCTGATGTAGGTGGCTGCAAATGCATATACATGCTATCCCCCACCTGACAGGTAGTACAACAAGCACAAACCTCTGTGGAAATGAAGATGTCAGTACCCTAGAAATACTACAGGTGCAGAACAGATGCCCAGTAATTCGGATAGTGTGCTCTGCTAATGCGTCACCCTCAAGTGTCATAATATAGTTAGGTAGGGGTTCGAATCCTGCAAATGCTCAGTGTGTGGGTGAGTGGGGTTTGTGTGTGTGAAAGGCTGTGAGAGGGAAATGTTCCTTTAGCCAACTGGGAGAACACGCTACAGGATGCACACGCCCCTTTCTTAACACAGATGATGTCAGCATCCTATAAGTACAGCAGGAGAAGGGAAGCCTCCCAGTAATGCGAATAGCGTGCTCTGCTAATGCATTTCCCCTGTGTATCGTAATGTAATTAGTTAGGAATGTGAAACCTGTAAAGACATGTGTGTGTGTGTGCATTTCCATATGACAAACATGTTAGTTCTGGCGATCACACTACCTGATGCACATTACCCTTTAAAAGTACTGATGTTGTCAGCACCCTCTATGTATAGCTAGAGATGAGGAACTATCTAGTAAACCGATCAGTGCGCTCTGCTAATGCATCCCTCTCACGTGTCATGACATAGGTAGGTAGGGGAATGAATCCTGCATATGGCAAGTGTGCATGTGTGTGGGGGTAGTAGGGTGTGTGTAAATGCAAGTGTGAGGGAACAGATCCTTTTGGCAAATACTACTATACACCAGATGCTGCATACCCCACCAGTAAACACAGGGGATGTCACCACACTATCAGCACAGCCAGACAGGGCTAGTTGGCTAGTAATGCCAATAGTGTGCTCTGCTACTGTGTCTATTACCATCGTCAGAGTACAGATAGGCATGTTTTGGTAACCCACAACTATCACGTGTGGTTGTGTCACACAGTATGACCTTGTGCGGGTGTTTGTACATAACAATGCATGCCATTGCCTAACCCAGCAATGGCATTGCACACATGATGTATGTGTGTGACACATACACAGGAATACCTGTGACCTGCAGTAGTTACCATGTCTGACACATGCTTTGTGTGGATAAATGGTATTAGCGATGTATACCAATATGACTGTGTGTCTTACTGTGCAGGGTCCGACGTGGTATGTCCCTATACAGTGTGGGTGTCTATGGTGAAAGACCTACAGCAGGGGATACACATCTGGTCTGGACCATATAGTGTACATGTAGTCAATGTACAGGTGCTGTATGTTCCCACCTGTTGTGGTAGTGGTAACATGCCATTCCACTGCATTTCGGTGACCACATGCTGTGAACTCTTCAACTAGAGTGTTGTAGCTACAGTAATGCTCACACACAATGTTTGGCTGGATGCAGTATGGCCTTATAAACACAGTTCATGGGACTGTCATATTGCCGGTGTTGTTGTGGAGGATAGGTGGTCTTCCTGTGTATGTGAGGGTTGTGTGTGCCATGCTATGACCCAGATGGCAGTCCGGCACACTGTCAGCTGCACTTGAGTAGGCCCTGATGGTTTGTGCTGTGCCAACAACCTGGAGGTGTGTGTATCTGTGTTAACTCGATACCACACCCCTATCCATGTGTGTTACATGTGTAGGGAAGACGGGCATGGTAAGGGGCATAACCTGTCAGTGATGGGTAACACCTGTGAGCCATGAATCATGCATCTGGTACTGCACAGACACTGCAGTTCACCGTGCTGAGGGCAGTGTCGGTGCATGCATCCTCCAGTGTACACTGCTGTAGTTGTGTAGCAGCACTGTTAGTGTCCTAACCTGTGTGATACCCACGGAGATCGCTATGTAAACCATGTCCTGCAGCATATGGCAGTATGTGTGTACCAAGGAGCCTTGCCAGTATACATCGGGCCATGTGTGTCACGTGCAAGATGACCCGTGAACATCAATGTGGCCCCCTAGCATGTAAGCACACATTGACAGCCAGTGGATACCCTATGAATGACAGTGGAGACTGAGCATAATGTAGACATACAACAGCCATCCCACATATAGTGGTAGAATACCTGGGGAGGGTATGTTGGCAACCAACACCAGGCTCATACTGGCCTGTGCCACATGCTGAGAGATCCATTCTATGTTCCCTATCATGTAGTCCAGGGAGGTATGTCCCAGGCAGCCACACTGGCATGGTCAATGAGTGAGTCATATCTGTTAATGCCTCTGTCTGACCTGTATGCATGTGTGCTGTGGTGGACCATAGTGCCCCTGAGTCATATCACTGTGCCCTCCACCAGATACAGCCTGTTGAGTGGGACCCCAGTGCAGCACACATGACAGGTACCTGACACGTCTGTAGCAGGTGTGTTGTGTAGCCCTACAGGCTGTGGGTGTGTGGCACAGGGGATGTGCGTGCCATGTGTGGCATGTGCTGTGTTCCGACGGAATATATGCCTGTGTGCCAGCTGTGGAGGTGTGTGATGCACAGGCAGGCTGCTAGTCTGAGTCCCCACGTATGCCCCAGTGTGTTCGCATGCTGTCAGTGTGTGGCAATGTCTGACTGGTATTGTCGTCACTGTAATATCATGTATTGCTTTATTTATTTATCCTACATATGTTGACTGGGATAGCCCAACTGGATGCATGTCCATTCCCAGGGTAGGCCCGTGGAGACAAGCTACGAGGGTAGCAGATACAGCATTACAGAATACTAGCATGACATAGTACAAACAGAGTATTTACAGAGATTACATAAGTAAGCAGGTCCAACATGTTCCACAGGTTAATGTTAGACCTGAGCACAAGCCAGGATTAAATTGTATCTACACAGTACAGTGGTTCACACAGGTTACACATCCGAGTTAGCCAGGCCTGATACACTGACATAGCCAGTTACATGACAAATGTTGTTTGAGTCTACTGTTAAATGACCTAAGGTGGACATTAGGGTAATACCAGCTGGAAGTGGGTTCCAGGATCTACTTACAGGATCTGCAAAGAGAGAATCACCAGCTGTGGTAATACACTCGCTAGTTCGAAGCAGTACAATGTTAGAGGATCGAAGTGGTCTAGGATTGTTATAGGGGGTGATTGTAATTTAAGTGCAGGAGTATTGTCTGGATTATGGAGGGTTTTATAGGCCATAATCAGTTGTTTATACCGTATTAGGCTGGGTATTGCAAGCCAACCAAGCTGATTTAGATTGATGCAATGATGTGTCCTAACAGGCGGGCCAGTGGCAAACCTGGCAATGTGGTCATAGCAAATCCAGTGCTTGTTAAGGACAGTCTTGTTCATATGTGAGAGTAGAGGGGATGCATACAGAAGGGCTGGAACAAGGTGTGAGCAAGCTATGGCACCTTTAGCTGGAGGGGCTAGGAAGGCTTTCATTCTGTAAAGTGACCCTAGCTTTCTATTGATGGCTTGGCTAATCTGGTTAACATGTATGTCACATATGAGGTTATTGTCTATGATGACACCTAATTGTTTTAGAGATAGGTCAGGGTAGATTATTGTGCCATCAGTTGATGTTATGGTAACGGTGAACGTGGTAGACCTACGTGTTTGTGGAATAACAGCAGTTCAGTTTGATTGGGATTTAGGATCAGACGATGTTCAGAAAGCCAGTTTGCTATTGTATTACAGGTGGTCTGGGTAGCCGAACATAACTCTACTGGAGATGTGGCTGGGCAGATCAGAGTAGAGTATACAGCATATTGGATACAGCTGGCTTTTGGGATGACAGTACAACGGTCATTAATGATGATGGAGGACAGCAAGGGCCGTAGGATAGAGCCTTGTGGTACTCTGAGGGTGTTAGGTAGACGGTTAGAGGGTTTGTTCTGCCAGAGGCCGGCCTGCTATTGACCATGCAGGTAGGATTGACACCATTGGAAGGCTCCAGTATCTAGACAGTCTGTGCAGGGTGTGGAGTCCACGCTGGTGATCAACCATATTGTATGCCTTTGAGTTATCCAAAAAGAGGGCTGTGGATATATCATTGATGTTGCAAGTATGGCTTATGGTGTTAGTGAAGGCTAGGAGGCCTGACGGAGTGCTGTGATGAGGACGTAGGCCATGCTGAGTGTCTGCCATAATGCGAGTTTGGATTAGGTGGTGCCTGACTTGTCTATGACGAAAGTCACCATAATCTCTGCAAGTGGAGAGTGTATAGCTACTGGCCTATCAGTGGAGACGTCAGTAGAGCTGCCTCCTGTGTGAAGTGGGATTACATATGACATTTTCCGGATGGTGGGAAAGTTAGATTCTAACATAGTACGTTTGATTACCTTTGAGACGGGGTAAGCAATAGCATCATCTGGTTTTGATAGGTACTCGGCAGGGTGTTGATCGGCACACAGTGTAGTGGGTTTCACTGTTACAACCAGAGTACGGAGAAGTGAAGTGGGGACTGGTTGGCAGCTGGACGCAAGTAGTTTTCTAGGGGTGCTGCTTTCAGGACCAGGGGAGCTGGGAGGTAGATGGCAAGCTAGGGCCTGCACTGTCTCAGTAAAGGACTGGTCAAAGCTATCAGGAACATCTTCAGGGGTATTATCATTAGTAGCAGCAGGGATTGGGTTTGACTTTTGTCCTGTACGTAGTATATATGACATGCCACCTGACAGGGTATGGCATCACTGGGTTCGGAGAGACCAGTCCACAGATTGGCTGTGTGGTGGCATCCCACACATGTGTTGTATATACCTGGCCAAGGGTGATGGCTGACTGCATACATGTGGCAGCTGTGACAATGACACATGACCCACATAAACCACGACTGGACCATAGAGGCGATTCACAGGTTACCTTTGGACATGCCGCCCTAGTAGTGTGATTGCCATGGTGAGTACCAACACATAGGGCCAATGGGGAACAACATACTGAAGGTGTGTATGTGTGGGTGGACTGCCTCTGTCTCATAGCACTGACATATATGACTGCACACGGGTACATGCCGGGTAAGACGTGTGCAATGTGTCACAGGCAACTTACATGCGTACAGGACAGACAGTGACGTTCTGTCATGTGTAAGGTTGACATACATATGGTACGCTATGCAGATGTCACTAGCAGTCTACTGAAGCACTGTAACCCTGCATTGCAGGTGTAAGCAGTGTTCCAGGGGACACCAGGTGAACATGCATGCAAACAAGGCTACAGTACACAGGGCTGGAAGTACTGCATCATACAACAAAGAAGGGGTAACAATAACAGTAAGTAACAATGCATATATGTAGGCACTATCAACATGTACCCAGGAATACGCAGCACAGATGGCCATGGTGGAACCGATATTATGTCATACTTATTTGTGGTCTGGACAACATTGGTACTGCACACATATCTAGATGCGTGAACATACACATGGCATAGTTGTTGTGGGCATCTTGACACCATTACTGTACATGTCCACCATTGCATATCACTACTTGCGTTAGCTTTCCCGGTGTGCTACCCATGTATGCGGCTATCTGTCGACAACCTTACCACCGGCATGCAATTATGTGCAGCTGTTATGCTTTGGTATGTACTATGGGTGCAGATAACAATTCAGGACATTCATACAGTTACTACAGCAGGCATGCTGGGGTACACACACAGTCATAGCAGCACACTGTACTGTTACCAACATGATACTACTAATACACATCTATGTAGTCACCCTGTGCATCAGCAACATGTTTACCTGTTCCCGCAATGATGTTGGAGATTGCAGGAGGTGGCACAGTGTCATCATATGCACAGGGTGTGGATTAGGTATGCCTGAGTCAGCCACTGATACCACCAATTGACATGTGTGTGTATGTGTGTTGGTGAGGGGCAGCAGTACAGGGTGGGGCAGTGTTGCTGCAGTGTGTGCATGTATGTGGTTGCCCTAAGTGTTAACATTCCGCATGTGTGTATGCACGCACACAGTTCCACCTCATGGCTGCCATATACAGGGGTTTGTGGACAGCCACAGACTGCACCTGGCAGGCCATACAGATCAGAGTCTGTGTGCACGGACATGGTACCTGTGCCTGGCAGGGGTGCTACGGACCGTATCCAGTACAACGCCTGACTGGGTACTGTCATCAGAAGCGGGAGTGTGTTGACTGGACACATGTCCCTTTTGGGACTGTCCAGAGCCACGTGCATGTGGTCTCCTGGGGCGTTCCGATGACAGCACAGACCCAGCATTGCTGGGGCTGCTGCTGGCACTATGGGGGCGTGTGCGAGCATGTTGCCATCCGCGCCGACTGCCAGATGCTGCCGCTGCCGGCATACGGCCACGTTGATGCCGCAGACACCCACCACTGCCCTGGCTCATGGACATCTGGTTGTGGAACTGCTGTAATATGTCCCCACAACGTCTGTCTATGACATCGGTGAAGTTACGGATAGCATCCGCAATGTCACGCATACTGTCTGTCATGGCTGTGCGGCATGCTCTGAGCTCCCTCAGACCCTGTCTGGTGTACCTTTCCATACATGACTGAGCCTGCATGACAGTCCGTAACATCGCTGAGGTTGACAGACCTCTTTGGGCACATGGGCCGGAGGCAGTACGCCCACGGATGCTCCCACGAGAACCCATGGGCAACAGTCTGTGTGGTACCATCGGAGGACCCTGCCCATGGCTGCTGTGTGGGGACACATGTGCCACAGGTACCACATTACCCTTGTCTATGCCCGCTGTATCCTGTCCATCACCTAGGGACAATGGTGACATAGGATGTATAGGCAGGATGACTGTGCGCAATGATGGGGTTGACAGCTGTGTACTGTCAATTGGCTGACCAATGGCAGACCCTGACACACCTTCCTGTACCATTACACATATATCATCATTACCAGTAGCCGTGGCACAGGATTCAGGTTCCCTGCTGCAGATCACCAGAGCAGCCCCAGAACCTGTGGGATGAAGACAGGAAACACAGTTTACATTCTCCAGACATTGTTACCAGTAATGCAGTTATACACACATGCACACATGGACACATGCACACGGGCACACATGCACACATGCACACAAGCACACGTGGACACATGCACACGTGGACACATGCACACATGGACACATGCACACATGCACACATGTTCACATGCACACATGCACACATGCATACATGGTCACGTGTACACATGCACACATGCACACATGGGCACTGACACACCTGCACACATGCACACATGCACACCCTGCAGTATACACACAGAGCACTACTGAGTTACACTACTGTTACTAGCATTATCAGGAGTATTATAGGTTATGTTAAACACACTCACCAGCATGGATGGCCTGTCTCTCTGTAACCCTGGAGGGACCTGCAGAAATGATGAGATTAATGTCAGTGGGCACATCTGTCCCATTGATATTGCATATGATACAGTGTACAGAACAGTCAGGTGTACATATGGCATATTACCTGCACGCTCCATGTCGTGCTGCTGTGTGGAACCAGCCTCCATCATAATGCAGATGTACTGCTGTTGGTGTACCAGGGCTGGAGCCACAACACTTAGGAGTAGCCCCTCCAGTCTGGTGAGGGGGGGATGTGTGGCCACCCCACCTCCTGTGGCGACCTGTTGCCTGTGGATATCTGCTGCACGCTGCCGGACACTTCGGATTAAATCACTGCAGTGATGTCGCACCTGCTCATATGTCCTCTTATACGTGCCAATTTCATTTACCCTACGCACCACTTCTTGCCACAGTGCTTCCCTCTCCTCCTGTTTCTGACTGGTGCGGAAAACAGGATGTCATACTCCGCACCAGGCTCTGGTGGATCTCCTCATCCTCCGCCACAGAGTAGGCGGGTTACGCTGTCGCGCCATCTCCCTGGAAGAGAACACAGACAGGATATCAGCAGACCATGTCAGCAATGTATGGCACACATACTATACATGATACGCATGTGTAGTGATATACTACTACTCCCATATGTTGCATGTGTGTGTGTCGTGGTGGATACACAGGTACATGGCCAGATATCAGTGCTCGGCCAATACCTGTGCAACAATACCTGCCACATTCCACACTACGTAGTAGCATGCCCCATCGGTCAGCACACACGTACAGGTGCTATGCACAACCTCACTCTGGGGGTCCATCCCAAGGTACTGTATGTGGGACACCGTCCACTACTCTGATGTGGACAGATGTTACTCGGCCTGGATATACATATCCCACCACCACCACCAGAACAGTAGACCACATTGATATGTATGTGGTTAGATAGTTATTCACTTGCTGGGACTGGGATGGTATCCATGCAGCACACTGGGCCAGTGGAGGCCACGAGCCGCACTGCTGACCCCTTTGCAAATGCTTACCATGGACATGCTGTGGATTGCATGACACTTGCACACACATGTCTAACCCAGACCCTATGCACAACGGTTAGGCATCCTGTCCAGTGGGCCCAGACAGAGGCAGATTGTATAACAATAGCAGGAGGCTACTGCAGGACGGAGCACATTCACATTAAGGGTAGGCATCTGTGGTCAGCACTGGTACTATGCTACAGTCCGTCATAACGACAGCCACAGCCTACTCTGGGAGGGAAATGGACACAAACACTATGGATGAACACAAGGCCTTCTTCAGTTATGTTACACATATGGAGCACATGCCTCGGATATGCTCTGTGTTAGCCCACACCTACTTAACATTCACCAAACACATGCATATTGCCAACATTCCTGCAGACATGTTCGGTGCACATATCCCCCCTCCCTCTCCCTCACCTTTGGGATACTTATCCCAGCTGGATGTAACCTCCCTATCATCGCACATGTCCAGGTGAGGGCCGCCCTCAGCAGAGGAGAACACACAGCTTCACTGTGACCTCGTGGTCCCCCTGGATGTGTGCTACCAGCTCTCTGAGGGGACATACCACCACATGTAACACTGATAGTTTATCTTGGCCGTGCTACAGGATATGTACCTGGACAGTGGCATACAGCAACAGTGGTCCCACAACACTACGGGGGCACCTTGGCTGACCCTGGGAATTACCACATCATATGCATAATGGGCCTGGTCTGCTACGCTATGGGATTATGCAGTATGGGATGCATGTGCAGTGACATCAGGTACCTGCGGACACTTGTTCCCAGCCAGTGTGCCTTTGGGATGGGCTGATCCTGACCTTTGGGCCTGGCTGACATTTCAAAGCAGTCACTACAGCCATTGCTAGGGCAACGCACAGACACATGCTACCAGGATCCTGGCCTATGCCTGCTTGACATGTGATGTATGGTCGTCCCCTTTTGTTGGAACTACGTACACACAACATATCACATGGACATACCTATGGATACAGACCTATGACACATTTGGAGGGTTCACAGTATGCACACTATTAACCTGCTACTTTGCATTACCTCTGTTTGTCGCAGCTGGTTGTGTTACCACAGCTTCTGCTTGCTGCTGCTACTGTCAGTGCTGACAGCTTCAGGGTACAGAGAGTCACAGTTTTTTTTTATTTATTTTCTTGCTCTCTCTTTCTCTCTCTCTCTCTCTCTCTTCCACTTCTCGCCCTCCCTCTGTCTGCTTGCAGACAATGCAATGAATGTATTGCATGTGGGGAGTGTTAGCACTGGATGCTTTTGTAGGTATCTGCATAGGTCCATGTGATGGCCTCTGCACCAATTGCAGGCCAGCATTTGCTAATTGCATACAGCCAGTTGTGTACTGATTGCAGTTCTCACTGTGATTTCAGGTCAGTGCTATAAAAGGGTATGTGTGATAGGTGTTGCCCTTTCAGATTGTGTGGGCGGTGACCATGCTGGTATGCTGTGGACAGTGTTCTGTGACTGTGAAGGTTAGTATCTCTCTCATGCCTCAGGCTGTGTTGTATATTCACAATTCTCCATTCCTCTTTCATGTTCCCTGTAGCAAGTGTGTATGCACATTGACTCCTACAACTATATATAGATATATTTATATATATATATATATATATATATATATATATATATATATATATATATATATATATATATATATGTACATATGCATACATATATCTATGTACTTTAACTGACCTTATTATCTACAGGCTGCCAACTAGCATGGCTGTTTCTTTTCACACACTACTATTATGGATATCCAGTGGTTTTGACATTTATTTTAAATGACATGCTTTGTGTACTACACATCCTATATTCCCTTTACATTCATCCCTACTTTTACAGGTTATATTTATTTTAGCACAATGTTTTTGTATAGGAGTCATGGCTTAGTGATAGGTTGTACAGACTAGTGTTTCCAAGGTCTTGGGTTCGGGACTGACAGTGGGAGTTTATTTTTCTTTTGAACTGAGTACAGGACCTGTCAATCACAGTGACTAAGGCACTTTTAAGCAGTTGTAACCGGGCTAGTGCTGGTTTGCGCGGAGCTCACGCATGCGCACTGGCGGTTAGCTCCGTGTACACCTGGTTACAACCGCTTAACAGTGCTTACTCTGGCACACACCCGCGCTATTTTCTTTGAAAGAAAAGAAAATGGGGAGACAGGAAAGTGGTGAAAAAGGGGTCACAAAGAGGGTAAGACAGTAGGGAAACAAGCTTGGGATGTGCAGGAGGGATGTAGGTAAGGCCCATAGCTGCCCATTTCTTCAGCAGCAACAGCTGTGCATATGTATGTAATTTGGTGTGACATTTAAAACCTTCCACCCCTGGGAGAGGTGTCAGGACAACAATAATACTTGTTGTACAGCCAATTGTAATTGGTAGGTTCCATGTCCAGTGGACATGTGTGCGGAATGGGCAGCTATGTATGGGGCGTAATTTTTTTGTGGGTACAGAGTGCCCTTTTTTTCCAGGTAAGAGTGGTATGTCAGGTGAAGGAAGTCGGTTCAGCTGGGGAGGTAGGCTGGGTAGGTAAACAGACAAGACAAACAAGACGCATACAGGGGCGGTGTATGACACGTGTGGGGGGGTTACACAATTGACGGGGACGGTGGTTTGGATATCCAGAGCCCATGAGCCCACAGATGGCAACAGTGGAACTGATATCCCCACCCATAGGCGGTTGCCACTGTTCCTTCACTGCCCAGGATGGGGCTGTGCTGGGGGCTGTGTAGGCGGGGCAATGGGCAAGCCCGTTAGTTGCGCCACCCGTGCCTCGAGCTGGCGTAGGGGCTCAAGGACAGAGTCCCGAATCTCCCTACGCACCACAGTCCGGACGTTACAGAGGGTGAGTGGTGGATCTCCTCCGGCCACACTTGCAGAGGGGGGGTGAGCCCCATCCCCTGCAGCGCTTCCACCCGCAGGTGGCACAGGGCCACCAGAGGAGGGTCCGGACTCGGCACTAGTGCCAGGTGCACTCGCCAGCTGAGGTGGGAGAGGTGGGTCCGCTGGAACCCGCCTTCCCTGTCGTTCTATGTTTTGCATTATGTCATGACAGTTTGGGTTAGTGACATATAATACCATTCACAGTTAGTTGTAACAGCATGCATTAGTATTCCCATTAACCAAACACCCAGATATTCACACCATTGAACAGCGTACATAATGCATGCATAATTTGAACAGAAATACACAGTCCAACAACATGCAGGGTTAATTGATGGCAACAGGCCATCAGGTGTGGATGTATGAACAGGGCAGATGCATCAACAGACATGCAAATATATGTGACCCAACAGGACAAACGTCCAGGGGTGTTAATTGTGATTGCACATACCATTTTCACATGGAATGGGTTATAGGTGGTTATAGGGTGGGGTAAATAAGGTAATATTAACACCTTCGAATACTAATACATATGTTGTACATTTCTAATAGCTACAGTTATATACACACTACTGTTCTAACTGCAGTGTCCTATATGTTAACTATTTCACCTTGCTGATAGGACTGTTACTGCAACATCAATATACATTTTAGTGTTCTTCATACACATTCATATCAAGCTTTGTTCAGATACATCATCCTGCTACTTTTGCTTTATATACCTGTAGACAAGTGTGGATGTTTGGTATATCAGACAATCATCCTATCTGCGTATTTCAGACTGGGAGCAACATATCCAGATTTTGGGATACACATTCCACATGCAGCAACACTTTGAACAGATTTTGCTGTTTGGTTCTGAGTCTCACGTGCATTTAATTCTGTTTTGACTGCAGTATACTTTATTCAGGGGTTATTACTACTGTATTGCTGGATTCCTGACACTTTCTCACACTCTCTCACTTGCTTTCATGTTACTATTCAGGATGGTACTTCTAGGCTTTATTGACATGTTTTAACAGTAGTTATTACAATCCTTTCCAGCAGTCTCACTTCTGTCATGTTTCAGTATTTCCACAGGGATATATTTCACACATGTGATTTCATCATCTTCTGCAGCTATACTTTACATCCTGCTGCAGGTTGTGTACTATTTTCTTACAGGTAGGGCATTTTTATTTCAGAATATATGTTGGACAGTTTCATGTTTAGTTTACACTTACAGGCTGGGAACTCTTGTACTCAAGCAATACTTGCATACACTTTCACACTGTTACTTGCAGATTGTATTCCTTACTGGCTACACTGCACTCTTTTGCTGTCATACTTTTATATTTATTTACAGTTACTGGTAGTGGATTACTGACCTGCCTGGTGGCGCAACCGCACCAGCCTATCGCCATAGGCTCTGCGGTTCGCAGAACGGACACCTGCAGCTGTAATATAAATGAAGTAATATTGGAATACACATCTCCATAATTTCAGCTAGTTTAAATTTTTACATACATAATTAAATGTTACTTACTCAGTGGTGGGGCGTTGGGTGATTGCCGGGCCTCCTGGATCCAAAGGTTCAGTTGGTCCTGCTTGCGTCTCTTCAGGTCCGCATGGTGGTGACGGACCTGCTCACCTGTCCTTGGAATCCCTGTGGCACTGGTGAGTTCATGAGCCAACTGGTCCCACGCCTCAGCCCTGTACGCTCCCCAGAGGACCTGGCCCTGCATGAGTTGGGCCTCATGATTGTGGACTAGGAGCCAGGCCATGTACCTGGACTCCTCAACACCCCACCTCTGCGCTCGATTGTGTCTACCCTCTCCTACACCTGACATTCTGCCTGCAGGTATGTTCTACAATCGTTTATGCTGTGTATTCCCACCTATGGGGCTTATATAGTCCGTTTTTCCCACACATATCTGTGATTGGCCATTTTGGAATTGTATCAACTTCAGTAAACCTGCATTGTCATGCTGTAGTTTGTATTCATTCCTATATATTAGCTATTATTGCATTTCTAGGTACTGCTGTCATGGCTTAGTGGTTCTGTACCTTGACTATGGTGTATAGTATCCTGGGTTCGAACCTGGCCACTGCTTTTTATTTTTCATGACTGTCTAGACATGCTGAGGGGTGTGTCTGTATAAAGGCAGTTTTGATACGGCTTGCTCAGCGTTGCCCGTCGGTTAGCTTGTTTGCGTGGTGCACAGCTCGGCATAAGCGGTACGCTGGTTTAAGCCTCATTTGGCTATCGGCACGCATATTCCGCTCAGCTCAGTTAGGGGCACATATATTTAGCGTGTTAAACCACTGCTCAGCTACGGGCACTCATTTTGCACCAGTTAAACCACTGCTCATCTACGGGCACATGCACTCACCCTGTTAAACTGTAGCTCAGCTATGGGCACATCTGGCATTTTTTATTCTTTTGTTACCTCACATTTCTTCAATATAAATGGGCTATTTCATTACATTTTACATATATTGGGGTTTTATGTGTACACATTTGTCAGGGACTCGTTTCCTGCTTATTTTGAAAAAAAAAACATTGGTGTTGTGGGGGCTCGAACCATGAATGCCTGCTCTTCAGCCAACATCTCTACCGCTACGCTATTGCTTCCTGGCTTATTTTGCATATTTAGTTCTTATATGCTTTCCCACTGACTGCTAACTGTAGCTGCGCTGAGCACGCCAGCAAAGCAGCGCACTCACGGTTAAACATTTTTACAATTTAAAAAAATATGACATGTTCATTTATATTTCTTTTATGTTTAATAGTCTGTAGGGGCATGTGTTGTGTTGTGTTTATTCACATTTCCGTGGACTCTGTTGTGGGTGTCTACTTTGGGCACTTTTACACTTCTGGGGGTGTGTCCGCTTGCAGGGCTCGGCCTACGGACACTCCCCCACATGTCTTACACGGACCGTGTTAGACTTAGGCGTGATTCAGCATGCTCTCATGAATATGCTGAGCATGCTGACATCACTCCGTTTAACTGCAGCCTCTGTGTATGAGTTATAACTCTTACACGGAGGCTTCGTGAATCCTGCCCTATAACTTGGTCTTGTCTTCTTTTCTTGCAAAACCAGGGGAGTTCAGCATGGGTGAAGTGGAATGCAGTCACTACCATTTATTATAACAGACTGTTGAAAACAAAGTCCTATCTCAGGGTTACAACCACTCTTGCTGAATATATAACCACTTTGTAAGATGCTAAAGGCAAAAAGAAATCCAGTGTTGATTTTAATGAGTATTTACAGAATATACAAAAATATCTAGAAGTGCCTGTCAAGCCATAGACCACACTAACTAATCACTGATTGTAGATTGTGATCCAGTTAGATCATGCCA
This sequence comes from Protopterus annectens, assembly GCF_019279795.1. Taxonomy (NCBI): domain Eukaryota; kingdom Metazoa; phylum Chordata; order Ceratodontiformes; family Protopteridae; genus Protopterus; species Protopterus annectens. Next base: position 1,106,995,584 of record NC_056741.1, read on the forward strand.
CATTAAATTGTCATCTGCATCAGGAAATAAGGGGTAAAGAAGATACTAATATAAAGACAATTTCAGTAATACTGAGAGCTAAGACAAACATTTGTAGGTTTGACTAACTATGCACTCAGTGGACAACCATCTAATGGCAGTATGGCACTTTGCACAGGTCATCAGAAAAAAAAACAATAAACAAGGTCAAGCAGTTAACCAACCCATGGCATGCACAGGATACTCTCAGGGGATGCTTCAGGGAACCATAAAAAAAGTCCATGCAAACACTCTGATACAGCTAGTGATTCAGTATTTGTCTTGATAGTCAAGCAAGGAACGCCTTGTAGATTCATTCAGGCAATGAGTTCCAGAAACATAGGCCCAAAATGAAGCATTTTCCATTAGCTGGTGTGATCTAAATCTTACAGACTTCAAATGCAACAAAAGAACCAGGAGTCATAGGATTAGTCTCCAACTAAGAACTGGTAGCAATTCCCATAATCCTATTTGGGGGATTTTTATTTACTTGGAGTGGGTTTAAAATCACCTTATGTCCAGGCAGTGAGGAAAGTGTTGGGTATTGGCTGGCCATAATATATGGCTGGCTCCGATTTGTTTTTTATGCCATAGTGACCTCTCCCTCTGGCTTTGCTAGGTACTAATATAAAAGCATGCTTCCACACCCCCCCCCTTTCATGGATGTAGTCTCTTGTAGGTACAATGTTTTCTTGATCATTCCTTTGATTGAAGCTGAGCTGCCAGACATCCATCTTGTGTCACTTAGACTGTGGGAATTCTACCACTCCACTAGCAATGGGTACATCAGGATCAGCCACTCATTCCAGTCTCTCCCTAACCATTTATTTCAGCTCTGAAGCCCCTATCTGAAACTAAAAGCTAAAGTCAGGGTTCCATACCCCTGAAACAAGGAGCCATATAAAATTACTGTGCATTCAGCAGGAACAGTTTGTGAATGAGGGACCCAGAATAGATGTGATCTTGCTCATTCAAAAGCATTCAGTTGAGACTATACAAAAGAAGAATGTGGCATTCTTTGGCAAACACAAGCAGAAAACTATAGACTACTGATTGTTCTCTATCTACATATCAAATAAAACAGCTTCTGTCATGTAGTCCTGTCATAAAGCAAATAATCTTTAACTGGGGAATCTGAAGAAGTTTGAAAACTGAGTGTGAAAACTAGTGGAACTTGAAACTTCGTGCACTTAAATAAAAGTCTACCTCATCTAGTAGCCTCAAATGGTCAAAAGTTAAGAAAGGCAAGGATTGTGTTGCACATCTTCTGCATTTCAAAAATAGTTTTAGAACTAATCCCGAGGTCTTATGGGATTGAAGCAGAGTAATGAAGGTACTCAAAAATAATGAAGATTCTCGCTTATCTCTGTTACAATCAAGACAGTGCAAAATCCTTTACAGAACTTGAGACTAGTCTAAATCCAGCAGTCAAAGTGCTTGCAATGCTTACATAAATGACAAGTTTTTTAATAATCACAATCTTTGCAAAGTTACTATTAAGTGAACCACTGATACCAGACATAAAGCCTGAAATGGTTCCATGAATTCCTAGACAAGTACTATTGTAAGAATATTTGGAGTCAGCTTAAATTCTATTTGCAGTGTTAGTTTGTTTATAGTTGTTCAAACAAGTTATGTCGACCTGAAGCTGCAACAACAGATTTATTGTGCATTCACTTAAACAGTTCAGTCACTTTAAATAGCTTATTTTAGTCAAAACGTACAATGTTCTGTACAGTCACATTCAGCACTTCACTCAAGGGTCAGGGCACATAACATTTTAATTGGCAGTTTCACATCAAAAGTTAACTGTAATGCTCTTGAGCAGTCAGTGACATTATGTTAACAAAAAAGAACATTCTTTCATTATCCAGTACTTGCTTTATCCATTTCAGGGTGCAAGCACACACAGACAACGTACCCAACACTTTAGTCATAGGTCACTCTATAGTCAGGCACACTGATGTCCCACTCACCAGGCTGAACAAGGAGAAAATTACAGTTAGTTGCCTGTCGGGTGCCAGGATCCACCACATAATGCATGCACTCAAGTCACTCCACAACAGGTACAAATATGACTCTGTCATTGTCCATGTTGGAGTGAATGACTTGAGATGTACCTCCCTGGACTACATGAAAAGAGACATGGAAGAGCTCTCAGATCATGTAGCCCAGGCAGGTATGACCCTAGCCCTGAGTAGCATCCTACCTTCACACAGAATGATACCACAATACAAGGACAAAATGATTGATTTCAATAATTGGCTAAGCTTCTAGTGTCATTCAAAGGAGATCCAGTATCTGTCTGCCTGGGACAACATGATCGACAAACCACGATGTTTTGAAAGAGATGGTTGCACCTGTCGCCACTGGGATTCAGGTTACTAGCTAAGGCTCTTGCCACCCCTATAGTGCCTTTTTTAGGCAAGGTTCAAAGAACAAAACTACCACTGTAACGGGTACAAGCAAGCAAAATCTGAAGGTAATGCTACTCAATGCTAGAAGTCTAAACCTCAAGATGCACTCTTTCAAGGCTCTCCTAAAAATGGAGAACATTGATATCTGTGCAGTAAATGAGACCTGGTTCAAAGCTCCATAGAGCATCCCCGCAATACCAGGCTACAACTCATACCACACTTTTCAGCCACCAAACTAGGACCGAAACACTAAAGGTGGAGAAATGTCCATATTCACCAAGGATATTCAGACCTCCAGGCTGGTTGCCCAACACAATGGATCTGAAATTCTTCAGGTGCAACTAACTGCAATACAAATTGTAGCTTGCTACAGATCCCCCACCATGCCCCAAGATTCTCTCTACACCTTTCTAAACATACTAGAAAATATTAAGATACAACCAAACACCCTAATACTGGGTGATTTCAACTACCCTGCCATTAACTGGGAAGACGACTCCTGCACCAACACCTTTGCTCAATGGTTCTTGGAATTCATAAATTCCAATGTCCTAGAGCAACTAATTCATAGTCCCACCAGGGGTACCAATATTCTAGACCTGGTCATTACCAACATGGGAGATCAATGCTCCACACCAGTGGTCACCCCCTCGTTGGTCAGATCAGGCCATAAGCTAATCACCCTTGACATCCACATCCCATCCCCCTTTAAGGAAACCTCCGTAAAAAACTTCTCCAGAGCCAAGTTCATGCTTCTCAAGTCAGAAGTAACAAACTTCATGACACCCATGCAGATGGGAACTGGAAGTTCAACTGCTGAATCCTACACTAAGGTGCTGTATGAGCACATTCACTCATGCATGGACTGAGCCATCCCAAATAGAACCAAGACGCTGTCCTCTAAAAAAAAGGAAGCCAATCTGGTGGTCCCCTGCCATAAACAAGCTGGACAACAGAAGGAAAAAACTGTTTCAGAAAAGAGGAAGAACCCAGGATTCAAAAAACTCCCTCACCAGCCACAGTAGAAAGCTGAGGTCCCTCATAAAATCTTCCAAAGCTAGTTACGAAAACAAAATTGCCAAAGATTCCAAAGACAACCACAAGGCATTCTATAGCTATGTCAAGAATCTAAATTCCAATACTCATATCTGCTCTGAGCTACAGCAGAATGGCAGTAGATATACTGATCCCAAGGATATTGCCAATATCCTGGTAGATAGATTCAGTGCCAACTTCACCCCCCCTCACCCCCTAAAGGGCCCATCTCAATACCGAAAGAATGCCAAATTCTGCTAATCATGGCCACTCAGGTAAAAAATGCACTCTCCAAAGCCAAGAATACAGCATCCATGGGACCAGATGACATCCCAGGCTGTGTACTGCATGAACTACAAAATGAACTGGCACCTCACCTATGTGTCATGTTTAATCATAGCCTCACCTCAGGCTTCGCGCTGACAGATTGACACATGGCTACAGTCATCCCACTCCACAAGGGGGGATCCACTTTAGATCCCAGGAACTACTGTCCCATCAGTCTGACAAGCCTGATCTGCAAGGCCATGAAATGTATTATCATGGAACTTATAAACAAAGACATTGGCAACCTTCAAGCACTGGACCCCACCCAGTTTGGGTTTGCGAAGGGTTGATCTTGCCTTCTGAACCTGATCGACTTCTTCAAATCAGTCTCCAGAGCCATGGATGAGGGTAAGGTAGTTCACACAGCCTACTTGGACCTTGTCAAGGCTTTTGACACTATCCCCCACTCTGGAATCATAGATAGGCGCAAGTTAAATGGCACAAAATGTATAGTTGTCCCCTTTGGGAAAAACTACGTACCTGTGAACTACCACATAAGTGGCAGTACACTAAACACCAAAAGTGTGATAAGAGACCTAGGGACACAGGTGGACAGTGGTCTCATCTTTGATAACCACATAGCCACAACAGTTAGAAAATCCTTCTATGTGGCACACCTCATCACTAAGGGCTTTTCATCCAGAAAAAAGGAGGTCATTGTCCCTCTGTACTCATCCCTCATTAGACCCATTATAGAATACAATACCACATTTGGTATGTAACCTCACAAGGCATCTGGAACAACTAGAAAGGCCACAGAAATACCTCACAAAAAGAATCACAGGCCTAAATCAGATGTCTTATGCTGACCGTCTAAAGAAACTCCAGCTTTACTCTGTTGCATATCGCCTACTCGGGGGTGATCTCTGCCTAACATACAAGGCCATGTCAAACCCAGAGTTGTTGGACATGCTACACTTAAACATATCCCAATCCCTCCAAGCCACACGCTCCAGGGATCTTAACCTTGTCATCAGGTTGAATAGAACATGCTGGCGGGATAGGTTCCTGACCCAGAGACTCCTCATACTCTGGAATAGGCTGCCCATACATGTCAGGCAGAGCGCCTCAATGGTCCTCTTCAAGAGGAACCTTGACAATTGGATGGGAGATAGGAAATTCACCCCAGGGATCACATCAGCAGCCCTGCTAGACAGGGGTCCAGGAAAGTAAATAATATGTGGGAAGCAATAGCCAGGGAATCATTATGGCTAGGCTTGTATAGGGCCTAGGGCCGATAGCCTAGTACCTACCCATGAACCTATAAACATGCACACGTGCGTGCGCACTCATACCTGCATTCACATGCATGCACGCGCACACACGCACACACACACACACACACACACACACACACACACACACACACACACCTAGATCTGTGATGTGACCAGTTCACACTATGTCTTTAGGATGGGGCAGGAAACTGGAACACTTGACAAAAGCCATGTGACCACAGGAACAACATGCAGATTCCACACACAAAGCATCCCTGCTGAAAACTGAACTAGCAGAAACAAGAGCTGTGAGGCAGTGACACTAATTGATGTGCCAGCATGGAGACCCCAAAATGAACAACTATGAAGACTTTATCAAAATGTTTACAGAGCTATGGCTATTATTCTGATGAAATTGCATGCTTACTGTGATGTAAAAGCATGAAATGCAAACATAATCATGCATGCACCTCATATTGTTACCTGCATATTTTCCATAATTATTAAAATCAGTAAGCAACAGCTGGATTTTATTTCTATGTGAAGAACATTTAGGTATCCTTTTATTTTCATTGAAGTATGCAGTACTCTCCAAAATAATATACAGTACTCTCCAAAATATGTATATTAATGTCCATGTTCATGTCCTCTCTGCGGTTGGGTGGGCATTCGAAAGACATGCGTAAATGGGCGTGCCTTCGTTGAAGGTTGAACGTCGAGCTGGCACCTCGGCGTTCGTGAAAATCTACTGCCAATCATTAGTGGACTGGAGTTTCGCTGTGGCGACCCCTAACCGGGAAAAGCCAAAAGACAACAACAACATTAAAATCAGTAAAACTCTTTAAATATCAGGTTTAAAACTGCATATATTAGTATTTCAAACTGCAAAATAAATTGTGTTCATAACAAATATCTGAACAAGTGGCTATAACATATTAAGGAAAGTGCTATATAACAATATATATATATATATATATATATATATATATATATATATATATATATATATATATAGGTTCATAGGTTCATACTAGACTATCTGCCCTAGGACATTTATAAGCCTAGCCAGAGTGTGTTTGTCTTTCGCCACCCATTTTAAATTAATTTTGCTATGCCCTTTTTCGAGGTTAGTATACTGTGCCTCTGTCTAACAGTGACACAGAAGTGATACCCGGGGTAAACCTATGATCTCCCATCCACTCATCAAGATTCCTCTTGAAGAGAGTCAATGAGGGACTCTGCCTAACCTGGACTCTGGGTTATGAATCTGTCCCTCCAGCATGTCCTATTTATTTCAGTGCTGAGGTTCAAGTCTCTCGAGCATGTAGCTCGATGGGATTTGGATTTTCTGAGGTGCAGCATGTCCATTAATTCCGGGTTGGACATGGCTTTATACGTCAGGCACAGATTGCCTCTGAGCAGGCGGTATGCCACTGAGTAGAGCTGGAGTTTCTTTAACCGGGCAGCATATGGCATCTGTTTGAGCCCTTTGATCCTCTTGGTGAGGTACTTTTGGGGTCTTTCCGGTTGCTGCAGGTGTCTGGTAAGGTACATCCCAAAAGGGGCATTGTACTCAATTATGGACCTGATGAGGGATGAGTAAAGAGGCACGATGACCTCCCCTGATCTACATGTGAATCCCTTCATGATTAGGTGGGCTATATAAAAATTTTCTAACCACTTTGGCCACGTGGTTGTCAAATGAGAGATTGCTATCAACTTGGGTCCCCAGGTCCCTAATTACTTCTTCTGTACTTAATGGATTACCACCTATGTGGTAATTTGTGGGCACTTTGTTTTTGCCAAAGGGGATGACTATACACTTTTTGGCGTTTAGCTTGAGGCCATGGCTCTGGCACCAGTTGTCTGTTTCTTATGAGGCCCTTTTGGAGGATGCTTGTGTCAGCTGGAGTGTCGATTATGGCACCCAGTTTGCAGTCATCTGCAAACTTGGTCAGCCACAGTCCTTCCATGTTGGCCTGTACCTCCGAGAAATATATACCGAACAAGAGAGGTTCCAGGACTGAGCCTTGTGGGATGCCACGTGTAACTGGTTTGGAGTCTGACATGGCTCCAGCAATTCTAACCATGTGGGTTCTGTCCTTGAGCCAGTTTGCAACCCATCTAGTGACATAGGGGTTTATATTTAAGCTGGTGAGCTTATCTATAATGCTCCCTAATAATAATATATATAATATTCCCTAATAATAATATATATAATAATATGTCCACACATATTATTTTGTTAGGAAATCACACATTTTATTTCATTAGGAAATATTCCAGTATTCCATAATACCAAACATGATGCTTCTCTGAAGTCAGCTTCTTGTAGGATTCCAATATTGCTGTGTCTCTGATCTCATATATATCCCTTTATTGGCTGCATTTACAAGCACTGCATGAACACCATTAGTGCATGGTACTTCTGGAAACCAAATCACAATTTTACAAATTGAAATGATGACTCAATTTATATGGAAAGACTAGCAATTGAAATTATATGACCCCCATTGCATACACTGACAAGTATATTTAGGTGTGTGTGTGTGTGTGTGTGTGTGTGTGTGTGTGTGTGTGTGTGTGTGTGTGTGTGTGTGTGTGTGTGTGTGTGTGTGTGTGTGATGGTGTAGGAATGTGATTAGATTAACATTCATTCAGTGCAATTTTGGCAGGAGTGTTTAGCAATAAAATACTTTTAAAATTTATTTTTCTCTGGGGAGCTTTGCCTGTCCCATTCTACACCACACACAAAGCTGTACTCCTCATATTAATTATTTTAACACTGAAATACTGCATCTCGGGGTAAAGGTGACTTTTCCTAATGTCAAAAATTCAGTTTTAGTCTATGTGGTCAGGAAATCTGGCTTTTTCATATTCAGCCGTGGCTAATACATTAGATACCACGTATATGGAAATATGTACTTTCTTAAGGGAGACAGTTTCATTTTATTAGTTATTAAATAATAATTACATAATATAAGTCACTGAGAAATATAAATGTTTGGGTATAGTAATTATCTATAGCTCTTTAACTTACTCTCAGATTGGTAACATTTCGGAATTATTGAAAAGACCACTGAGTTAATTATGTTTGCTTAAAATCTCTACTCCTCCTATTTTGACAATAATGCTTGTGTATACATCTTTTGTATTTACAGGCTTCCTTAAGGTTTACTTATTACTGGACAGGAGGCTGTTGCTGATGTACATAGCTAGCATGTTTGTATTACTCAGAATTCAGGTGTAGAACAGGTTCTTGCTTTAGAGTGTATCACTGTAATTTTATTTTAAATTGGTTTATTTGTTACATGAAAACATAAACTACAAACTATGCATTGATGCTTTCAATAACATAAAATGATTTGTCTGGTCTTCTTTTTAATTTGTAGCATTCATTGTCACAAGTATTATTTTTTTTATGTTGACTTGCTGACTCCTTTGAATCATTGTGCTCTTTTTAGGAAAAGTGCTACTTACAGGATTCTGCAGTTTTACAGAATACCATGTCACAGATTCAAAGTGATGATTTCTTGTATGGTGTATAATTTTTCTGCACTACTTTATTACTTGCTTTGTCCTTTATTTCCTTCTAATGTAGTATTCTCTAATTGTTTTGCAAGAATAAAAGAAACGGTATGGTATGGTATGGTATGGTATGGTATGGTATGGAAGGCCATGCAGGCTCCACTCCTACCCCAAGACCTCTGTAGAATTAAACAAATAGCGTAGATAATCTCACAACCAGATCTGAGCATGACAAAATTTCACGTAACACCTAGTCAGATTAGATAAATGCAAGGAACTGAGGAACTGGTACTGAATGCAACCTCCTACGAACCTATGATATGCCAAGAATACATGCCTTCTTATTTTTGTACTCTAGTCACCTCTCTTTGTTCATTTTTTATTCTCATTCCATTTTCTCCAAGGTTACTCCAGCTCAAAGAAAGAATGAATTTTATTTGGCTCCCACAGCTGGCCATTAGTTGCTCCCATGACCTGTCCTGTACACCAGGTTAGGCAATCTTCTGGGATGGGACATGCACTCAGCATTAGTGCTGTCCCACTCCTCACTTCTGCAAGGGACTAACTTCAGCGAAACTATACTGCCAACCCAGAGGTAGCACTACCTGCTGCTTTTTGCCTTTTCTTCCTTCTCTCCACCATGAAGATGAAACATGTCAATGTGAAAGAACATGCGTGTCACTCTTCATGCATATTTGCCACTTCCATCTCCCCCTGCCTGTGCCATCAATGTCTGAGATACAACTTGATCTTGGATTGCCTGCACCATAGTTAGGGATTTACATGTGTGTGCTATTGGTGCAGGCAGAGAAAGAGGGACATTTTGGTTCTCTTTCTATTCTCCACTTCATCCTACCTTTCATTTCTCACCATACCTCTTAAATGTCTACATTTTCACACAATGTTCAGATTTTTGCCTCATATTTTTGGTCTGTTCCTCATAATATGTGAGGTTTTCTGGCAAATCAGTGAGATGATATGAGGATTGAAGTCACTAAATAATGATATACATTTGAGTTTCAGACTTCATATCCTTCAGAACATGCATGTTAACATAAACCCTGTAATTCTAGCAACTTTGTAAATTTATAAGACTGATATTTAAAATCTGTCCCTATTTTTGGACCTTTGCCCCCCCCCCCCCATTATGTCAGGCTTTGTACACATTTTTCGCACTTAGAGGTTGAGAGCTATTTTCTCACCCACACATGTATGCACATAGTGCATCCATTGATGACTCTCCTTTCACAGACCCAGCCTCAGAGACATTTATCTCTCTTTAATCTAAATTTGTATTAGCTTCAAAATGTAATATTAAGATATTAGTTGTGTTGACAGCTGTTCAGACGTGATATATACCCAAGACATTAGTACATGCAGCCAGAGACAGAGAGAGATTGAGAGAGAGAGAGAGAGACTGCTTATACTATATGTGGATAGGCTCGTTGGTGGATATGGGGGTTCCATGCCCAGAATGTTGAAGCATCTACTTCTGGCTCTGTGCATTACATATGCTCAGGACTGAGAACTCAAGGTGGGTGGCAAAAAGAAGTAGCAGATAGTGTCTGGCAGAAGTCTGCCATCACAATGTTAAGCCTTCATGGATGTGGAAGGAAAAAGTAGGCATCTATGACTTACTCAGATAACTCCTCATTTCAGGGACCTGCTTCCACATCTGATCCACAGACCTAGAACACCCAGGTGTGATAATCTAGAGCAGCTGGTAAGGATGCTTTTCCCGTGAGTACAGGTGAAATGGGGTGTGGGAGCTAAGTATAAGAACTGATTAACAAAGTAACAGTATGAAGATAGAACCACATACAGCCGATGAGCTGTAATGCTACTGCGATGGGATTAGAACCTGTAAGAGGAGTGCTGCAGAAATCTCCCCAGCTGCAAAGACATGAGTAAGTGGCATTAATTACATTAAGCTGTAAGACATTGTGAAAGGAAGAAGCCCTGACTAAAATACAAAATCATGTCAGACTGGCTGATTCACTATCTCATTTTAGATCGGAACACGTTATAAAAACCATGTCATATACTTAGTGATATGGAAGGGTGTTAGTACTGCATGTATCAACCTGTAAACAAAACATGTTTACTTACTTTCTTCCCATTGTAAAGTGCTGCCAAAAAAATTAAATGTTAGTCTTATTAAAGAGGACAGTTATCACTACTGAAGTACTACAAAATCAGGGTTTGTTAAATTAGTGGAACTTAACTGACTGAATACACCCTATTAACAGGAACAGTAACAGGAATTATGAATGCCCCTGTCAAATTAATGGGAAAGGAAGAATCTTCAGAATGAAAGTAACTGGTCATGTGCAATTTGTGCCCTAGAGCAGTTCAGTGTACTGTGGTGTCATTGTAGCAATATGTGCATGCTTATGTGTTGGGTAAAGAAGTTTCACCTGAAACCGCCTAGAAAATATCGATAAGAATAAAACATGTATATTTTGCTACACTTCTGAAATACAGACGAACAACGTTTGCTACCCTTTGCCTATGTTCCTGTACATGCTGAATTTTGCCTCTGTTTATAAGCTAACACAGACTATTGTATTTCCCCAGTTCTGCCTTCTTGAATTTTTATAATATGGCTATTTACTTGATTATTAGGCTACAGAATGCTAACCAATGAATGTTAGTTACAAAATGTATGAGTTCATAATTTGCCTGCATTAACTTTTAATATGAGGTTCTGCCAATATTCTGGGAACAAAGGGGTCTTTCACAACAGAATGTTCAGTTATATCACTGCCTGGGAGTTAGCTCTTGCAGGAAAAATGTAGACAGAAAATGTGTAACTGTTTATAAGGAAACAGTTGCAATAACAATTATGCAATGCATATGTTTCTAGTTTAATCCCACACAAAGATTTGATAAATCCAGACAAGTGCTAAATGTGGTCTGACTAGCTAATACTTCTGCCTGGGATATATTCAGTTCTGCTTGCAGAAGAGCTTTTCTGTGTATACCTGGTGATGTCAGAGAGATGGAATGCAAACAGACCACGTTCAAGACCTCAGTGGTTGAAAAGCAACAAGGCTGAAAAATGATTGGAACTTGTCATGGCAATAATCCAAGAACTCTGTGGTGGGCTGCAGGAGTGGATTAAATCTGACTGGGGGTTGGCATAATGATTAAGGTGTTTACCTCCTAGATACAAGGCAGAGGGCTTTTATTCTCACCCTTGAAAGAGAAATTGGCTAAGCTTAGAATGGCCCATGAGGGCAGCTATCCTAGTATTTACCTATGAAATCTGTCTGGAAATGCTGAAGGAGCTGGGCACATCTGTGGTGTTATAGCTAAGATCTATCTCCAATGTTGTATGGAAAGCCAGAACAGTTTTTGGGGAGTAGCAAAATAGGGCAGTGGTTTCCATTCCCAAAAAGGGGGACAGCAGGGCATGGTCCAGTTATACAGGGATCATGTTCCTCATCTTGCTTAAAGTACAGGAAGGCTATGGAAGAGTGGATCATTTCTTTGTTCTTGCACAGATATTTGCATCATCATAAGAGTCCTTTTTTAATACATTTTTGGCCTCCATCCCCCACAAGCATCAAGTGACCATCCCCAATCAGCATCTACTCTGCCTCATCCCTGGCATTCTAGGACACAGGAACAGGACTTTGGCCATCTTCTAGGAGGGTATGTAGGTGACATCTGACTGATCTTAAAACTCATCTTTAAAAAAAAGTACAGTACCATGCCTGCTATAAGTTCACAAAACAGACTTAGTAAAAAACAAAAAGGAAAACAGACGTGCAAAGCCACATCCACAGCCCAATAATCAAGCAGTAGTGTATCGTTGAATATCGTTGAAAATTTAATAACTCTAACGTTCAGTAAGTTTGAATAAAACTAACAACGTTTTCGTCACTATACAATAGTAACTTCTTCAGAGAAGATTAAAAACAAGAGTTCAACCTTTTAAAAGTCCCACTATAGGAGGCGTAAGGCTTCTCATCCTATCAGAATAAAGTTCACATGTGAAGTCAATCAATTACCATGGAAACTTATAAAACTACGGTCGCTACTAAGTAGCTGGTCTTACATTAAAAGTATATACAATATATTGTTTATTTTACTAGTGTATACAAGTATACAAAATAAGAAGTAAATAAAGCATTAAACATTGTAAAAGTATTTTTAAAAAGCAAAAGTTAACTGTTAAAGTTATAATTAAAATAATCAAACCTAACCCAGCCTCAGTGTTTAACTAAATGTTTCCATTTTAAAAAACAAGAAATGTTGCAATTTTCATTAAGACCAGGAGAACAAAATGCATTCAGCACTAATTGCCATTCCAACTCACGACATTCAAGAAACAATAGTGTCGGTCCACCTCTTAGGTCAGGTAGAATCTGATCAATGGCTATGAAGAAAAAAGAGTGGTCTGAATAAGATTCTACATGTTTAGCTAACGCATTGTCAGCCTTTCTTTTCTTAATAGCGTAGTTGTGTTCATGTATTCTATTTTTAAACTTTCGATCGTTTTTCCGATGTAGAATACTGGGCAGTTCTTACATTGTGCCAGGTAGACTATACTTCTGAAATTACAGTCAAGTCTGTGGGGAATAGAATACTTTTTCCCATTAACCATGAAAGAATTAGTTGGTTTAACGCTATGGCATTCGTTACATGAACCACATTGGAAACATCCTAAAGTTCTATGTTTGAGTCCTGACCTCTTAGTTTCTAAAAGATTTTTTAAGTTAGCAACTTTTCTGTAAATAATAGTAAAGGAAAAACCATTTTAAAAAACAAGAAATGTTGCAATTTTCATTAAGACCAGGAGAACAAAATGCATTCAGCACTAATTGCCATTCCAACTCACGACATTCAAGAAACAATAGTGTCGGTCCACCTCTTAGGTCAGGTAGAATCTGGTCAATGGCTATGAAGAAAAAAGAGTGGTCTGAATAAGATTCTACATGTTTAGCTAGCGCATTGTCAGCCTTTCTTTTCTTAATAGCGTACTTGTGTTCATGTATTCTATTTTTAAACTTTCAGTCGTTTTTTCCGATGTAGAATACTGGGCAGTTCTTACATTGTGCCAGGTAGACTATACTTCTGGAATTACAGTCAAGTCTGTGGTGAATAGAATACTTTTTGCCATTAACCACGAAAGAATTAGTTGGTTTAACGCTATGGCATTTGTTACATGAACCACATTGGAAACATCCTAAAGTTCTATGTTTGAGTCCTGACCTCTTAGTTTCTAAAAGATTTTTTAAGTTAGCAACTTTCCTGTAAATAATAGTAAAGGAAAAACCTAATTGTTCTAAAAGAGAACTATCTCTACCAAGCAGTTGCCAGTTTTTATACAAGATAAATTTAATGTAATCACTGTCTTTGTTGAAGACTGTTACAAAACTTGATTTTAATGGAACTGTAGTAGTGTATGACTGGTCAGTAACAAAGTCGCTGGCATCACAATCAGGGGCGGCCAACGACAATTCAGTTGTTGTATGAAGTAGTATGCACCTTGTAGGTTCCTTAAACTGTAAAATGGGGTTGAATAAACCCATCATTCGTTTATTTTTGACTTCCGAAACTAGCTCTTGGACTAATTTCTGGGGATAACCTCTGTTTTTAAACATATTCGATAGGTTGTCACACTCATCAAGAAAATCTACTTCTAATGTATATAGTCTAGCTGCACGTACTAGTTGTCCCTTAATTATAGAACGTTTCTGTTTGAAAGGATGGGCGCTAGTAAAATGGAGAAAAGAGTTGCAGTAGATAGGTTTTCTGTAGATATTAGAAGAAAGCTCTGTTCCGTTTAAATGTTTAGTCAGTTTCACATCTAAGTATTCAATACTGGTTGTATCAAATTTAGACGTGAATTTAAAAAAACTGGTCGTGTTGTTCAAGTATTCCACAAATTGGTTAGCTTCACTTAAGTCGCCTTTAAAAATGATAAATATGTCGTCAAGGAATCTTGTATAATAACTGACAAGGCTTCTTTTGCCAGGTATATCAAAAATGAAAATCTTCTCCCAGTATGCGACAAATATATTTGCTAAACTAGCTCCGCATGGTGAGCCCATTGCTACACCATGCTTTTGCAGATAGAATTGGTTGTTGAAGGTAAAGTAATTGTTAGTCAAGGTAATGTCTAACAATTCACCAACCAGGTCTATCTCGTTTTTCAGAGCGTTCTTTTCTTTTAAAATCAAAGTTGACCATTCAACTGCTTCAAGGTGTGGTATAGAAGTGTAAAGGTCTACTACGTCTATTGTCAAGAGGTTATCACAGGGGTCCAACACCACCTCATTCAAATCAGCTAGTCGTGACCAAGAGTCCTTACATACTTGTGGGATTAGTTTCAGATATTTTTGTAAAACCGAGTCAATTACTTTGGCTCAGGGATAAGTTAAAGAACCTCTACCATCGATTAGTGGTCTCATAGGTGGATTATAGGTTCATAGGTTAGTACTAGGCTAACTGCCCTTGCGAGCCATTTTAAGCCTAGCCAGTTGTCCCTTGTGAGACTCAAACCCTGCACCTTGTGTTTGTAAGGCAAACACCTTAACCATTAGGCAACCCTCCCAACCCTGAGAGTTGATTAGAGAGGTCTTTATGGATTTTAGGTATCCCGAACAAAATAGGGAGTTTAGGAAAAGATATGTTGACGTAATTAAATGTGTGTATGTTAATTCTACCTTCAATAAAGAGGTCCCTGAAGTAGCCTTTAACTCTAGATAGCGCTGTGTTATATTCACTAAGTGAAGCTTTTACATAAGTTGTGGTATCAAGTACAATTTCCATCTTGTCGTTGTACTCACTATTGTCAAAAATAACCAATCCACCACCTTTGTCTGGTTTAATATATCTAACTGACTGAGATCTTAAAAGCTCCAAAGCTTGAGTTTGTTCATGACTTATATTATTTGTGTCATTGTTACCCTTACGGTGGTATGGAACATGTCTAATATCTAGTTCGCACATGTTTTCAAATGTGCGTAGCAAGGGATAAAGTGGGGGATTGAAAACACTAGCAGTCTTAAAAATGTTATTGTGAAAATCATTATTCCCAAACAGAAAAGTGAGGTTCAATTTCCTCACAAAACATTTTAAATCTATAATAGTGCGAGCTAGGTTCATATTCTTACTCGGGACAAACATGTTTCCTTTAGCTAACAGGTCTGTTAACAGTGGGTCAATAATCACAGAAGAAAAATTATAGATGTTAAAGTCACCGTTAGAGTTTGTTTGAATAATTGGCTTAGTTTGAGGTTGTAACGTCAAAAGTTCTACTGTCGCTTCTTCCTGATCCATCTTTGGTTCCTCTGGTTCCGAGGTGATTTGGAGTTGGGCTTGTTCGTAGCTTGCCCGTCTTTGCAAAAAACCTGTTCATTGTCAACCCGGTTGTTTGATTTCTCAGTCTGTTGGAAGTTTTGACCCCCGTTAATGTTGTTACTGTTAGCTTGTAATCTTTCACTGCGTCTCACCTGGCCATTAGATGTATTAAGGTCAAGGTCATCGTCTAAGTGAGAGTTATTAGAATTCAAGTCTAATGGTTGATTATTAAATTTAAGTGTAGGTTTTTTATCATTCCAGACTTGGGTTTGCTTAGGTCTATGGTAAGCGGAACCATTTGAATAAGCCAGTCGGTCACGGTTCAGCTTCCTTATTTTATTCCCTTTGATTTTGTCAATCATTTGTTTGATACTCGAAAAAATTCTGTCATACTCATACTTATATCTAATGAAGTCATTGTCTGTTTTAATGTCAATGTCTAAATTATTGACTTCAACTGAAAGTTCATCAATTTGAACTGAATAATGTTTGATCATTAATTCCATAAGAGTAAACGCAGAAGTGTCAAAAAAAACAATCAATTCTTTATGAAATGCAGAATCTGGGACTAAGCCAGTCGGAAATTGATAGTTTCTCAAACCTTTAGGTACTAGTTTCTCTTTTAGACATTGTTTAAAATAAACTACTTCAAGTTGCAGTTTTTTTATTTTAACTAATTTAAATGTCAAGAGATTTAAGTTTGTCCATAAGTGTCGGTTTACTTACAAAAGCTGGCAAAGCGTCACTGGCCGGTCGTTCCTGGTGTGTTTGGAAGCCAATCATCAAGTTCTCCGTGTTGTTAACCCATTCGGCAAAGTTAGGAGCACCAATAAGCCCTGTGTCGCTAATGTAGTTGGTACACGGCTCGTGTTGGTTTTCTTGTCTTGGTATCTGCCCTAGCGGTATACTGTTGGAACAGTTATTGGAACTGTTGGTGTCTCCATTCCTGTTTTTAGGGTAGTTGTCTTCTCTTAGCTGGGTTGTGCTAGCCGTAGTTCCACTTGGTTGAGGTAAACTCTTGTTAGGTTCAATAGTTACAGTCCTGTGGTTGTTTTCAATAGTGTCCAGATGATTGACAATGTTGTCAAGTCTTTGAGTAAGTGAATTCATAAAGGACACTAAGTATGTATGTTTCGTCGGTGAATTGGAACGAAACAAGTTGAGGCTGGGAGGGCTAGAAAGCACTTCTGTAGCCATAACAAACAAGCCGAAAGTTCACAAAAAAGACTTAGTAAAAAACAAAAAGGAAAACAGACGTGCAAAGCCACATCCACAGCCCAATAATCAAGCAGTAGTGTATCGTTGAATATCGTTGAAAATTTAATAACTCTAACGTTCAGTAAGTTTGAATAAAACTAACAACGTTTTCGTCACTATACAATAGTAACTTCTTCAGAGAAGATTAAAAACAAGAGTTCAACCTTTTAAAAGTCCTTCTATAGGAGGCGTAAGGCTTCTCATCCTATCAAAATAAAGTTCACATGTAAAGTCAATCAATTACCATGGAAACTTATAAAACTACGGTTGCTACTAAGTAGCTGGTCTTACATTAAAAGTATATACAATATATTGTTTATTTTACTAGTGTATACAAGTATACAAAATAAGAAGTAAATAAAGCACTAAACATTGTAAAAGTATTTTTAAAAAGCAAAAGTTAACTGTTTAAGTTATAATTAAAATAGTCAAACCTAACCCAGCCTCAGTGTTTAACTAAACTTTTCCATTTTAAAAAAACAAGAAATGTTGCAATTTTCATTAAGACCAGGAGAACAAAATGCATTCAGCACTAATTGCCATTCCAACTCACGACATTCAAGAAACAATGGTGTCGGTCCACCTCTTAGGTCAGGTAGAATCTGGTCAATGGCTAGGAAGAAAAAAGAGTGGTCTGAATAAGATTCTACATGTTTAGCTAACGCATTGTCAGCCTTTCTTTTCTTAATAGCGTAGTTGTGTTCATGTATTCTATTTTTAAACTTTTGATCGTTTTTTCCGATGTAGAATACTGGGCAGTTCTTACATTGTGCCAGGTAGACTATACTTCTGGAATTACAGTCAAGTCTGTGGTGAATAGAATACTTTTTGCCATTAACCACGAAAGAATTAGTTGGTTTAACGCTATGGCATTTGTTACATGAACCACATTGGAAACATCCTAAAGTTCTGTGTTTGAGTCCTGACCTCTTAGTTTCTAAAAGATTTTTCAAGTTAGCGCCTTTCCTGTAAATAATAGTAAAGGAATAACCTAATTGTTCTAAAAGAGAACTATCTCTACCAAGCAGTTGCCAGTTTTTATACAAGATAAAGTTAATGTAATCACTGTCTTTGTTAAAGACTGTTACAAAACTTGATTTTAATGGAACTGTAGTAGTGTATGACTGGTCAGTAACAGAGTCGTTGGCATCACAATCAGGGGCGGCCAACGACAATTCAGTTGTTGTATGAAGTAGTTGGCACCTTGTAGGTTCCTTAAACTGTAAAATGGGGTTGAATAAACCCATCATTAATTTATTTTTGACTTCTGAAACTGGCCCTTGGACTAATTTCTGGGGATAACCTCTGTTTTTAAACATATTCGCTAGGTTGTCACATTCATCAAGAAAATCTACTTCTAATGTACATAGTCTAGCTGCACGTACTAGTTGTCCCTTAATTATAGAACGTTTCTGTTTGAAAGGATGGGCGCTAGTAAAATGGAGAAAAGAGTTGCAGTAGGTCGGTTTTCTGTAGATATTAGAAGAAAGCTCTGTTCCGTTTAAATGTTTAGTCAGTTTCACGTCTAAGTATTCAATACTGGTTGAATCAAATTTAGACGTGAATTTAAAAAAACTGGTCATGTTGTTCAAGTATTCCACAAATTGGTTAGCTTCACTTAAGTCGCCTTTAAAAATGATAAATATGTCGTCAAGGAATCTTGTATAATAACTGACAAGGCTTCTTTTGTCAGGTATATCAAAAATGAAAATCTTCTCCCAGTATGCGACAAATATATTTGCTAAACTAGCTCCGCATGGTGAGCCCATTGCTACACCATGCTTTTGCAGATAGAATTGGTTGTTGAAAGTAAAGTAATTGTTAGTCAAGATAATGTCTAACAATTCACCAACCAGGTCTATCTCGTTTTTCAGAGCGTTCTTTTCTTTTAATATCAAAGTTGACCATTCAACTGCTTCAAGATGTGGTATAGAAGTGTAAAGGTCTACTACGTCTATTGCCAAGAGGCTATCACAGGGGTCCAACACCACCTCATTCAAATCAGCTAGTAGTGACCAAGAGTCCTTACATACTTGTGGGATTAGTTTCAGATATTTTTGTAAAATCGAGTCAATTACTTTGGCACAGGGATAAGTTAAAGGACCTCTACCATCGATTAGTGGTCTCATAGGTGGATTAGAGAGGTCTTTATGGATTTTAGGTATCCCAAACAAAATAGGGAGTTTAGGAAACTATATGTTGATGTAATTATATGTGTCTATGTTAATGAAACCTTCAATAAAGGTTTCCCAATTCTATCTGCAAAAGCATGGTGTAGCAATGGGCTGACCATGCGGAGCTAGTTTAGCAAATATGTTTGTCGCATACTGGGAAAACATTTTCATTTTTGATATACCTGACAAAAGAAGCCTTGTCAGTTATTATACAAGATTCCTTGATGACATATTTATCATTTTTAAAGGCGACATAAGTGAAGCTAACCAATTTGTGGAATACTTGAACAACACGACCAATTTTTTTAAATTCACATCTAAATTTGATACAACCAGTATTGAATACTTAGACGTGAAACTGACTAAACATTTAAACGGAACAGAGCTTTCTTCTAATATCTACAGAAAACCTACCTACTGAAACTCTTTTCTCCATTTTACTAGCGCCCATCCTTTCAAACAGAAACGTTCTATAATTAAGGGACAACTAGTATGTGCAGCTAGACTATGTACATTAGAAGTAGATTTTCTTGATGAATGTGACAACCTATCGAATATGTTTAAAAACAGAGGTTATCCCCAGAAATTAGTCCAAGAGCTAGTTTCGGAAGTCAAAAATAAATGAATGATGGGTTTATTCAACCCCATTTTACAGTTTAAGGAACCTACAAGGTGCATACTACTTCATACAACAACTGAATTGTCGTTGGCCGCCCCTGATTGTGATGCCAACGACTCTGTTACTGACCAGTCATACACTACTACAGTTCCATTAAAATCAAGTTTTGTAACAGTCTTCAACAAAGACAGTGATTACATTAAATTTATCTTGTATAAAAACTGGCAACTGCTTGGTAGAGATAGTTCTCTTTTAGAACGATTAGGTTATTCCTTTACTATTATTTACAGGAAAGGCGCTAACTTAAAAAATCTTTTAGAAACTAAGAGGTCAGGACTCAAACACAGATCTTTAGGATGTTTCCAATGTGGTTCATGTAACGAATGCCATAGTGTTAAACCAACTAATTATTTCGTGGTTAATGGCAAAAAGTATTCTATTCACCACAGACTTGACTGTAATTCCAGAAGTATAGTCTACCTGGCACAATGTAAGAACTGCCCAATATTCTACATCAGAAAAAACGATCTAAAGTTTAAAAATAGAATACATGAACACAACTACGCTATTAAGAAAAGAAAGGCTGACAATGCATTAGCTAAACATGTAGAATCTTATTCAGACCACTCTTTTTTCTTCATAGCCATTGACCAGATTCTACCTGACCTAAGAGGTGGACCGACACCATTGTTTCTTGAATGTCGTGAGTTGGAATGGCAATTAGTGCTGAATGCATTTTGTTCTCCTGGTCTTAATGAAAATTGCAACATTTCTTGTTTTTTAAAATGGAAATGTTTAGTTAAACACTGAGGCTGGGTTAGGTTTGACTATTTTAATTATAACTTAAACAGTTAACTTTTGCTTTTTAAAAATACTTTTACAATGTTTAATGCTTTATTTACTTCTTATTTTGTATACTTGTATACACTAGTAAAATAAACAATATATTGTATATACTTTTAATGTAAGACCAGCTACTTAGTAGCGACCGTAGTTTTATAAGTTTCCATGGTAATTGATTGACTTTACATGTGAACTTTATTTTGATAGGATGAGAAGCCTTATGCCTCCTATAGCGGGACTTTTAAAAGGTTGAACTCTTGTTTTTAATCTTCTCTGAAGAAGTTACTATTGTATAGTGACGAAAACGTTGTTAGTTTTATTCAAACTTACTGAACGTTAGAGTTATTAAATTTTCAACGATATTCAACGATACACTACTGCTTGATTATTGGGCTGTGGATGTGGCTTTGCACGTCTGTTTTCCTTTTTGCTTTTTACTAAGTCTATTTTGTGAACTTTCGGCTTGTTTGTTACGGCTACAGAAGTGTTTTCTAGCCCTCCCAGCCCCAACTTGTTTCGTTCCAATTCACCGACGAAACATACAGACTTAGTGTCCTTTATGAATTCACTTACTCAAAGACTTGACAACATTGTCAATCGTCTGGACACTATTGAAAACAACCACAGGACTGTAACTATTGAACCTAACAAGAGTTTACCTCAACCAAGTGGAACTACGGCTAGCACAACCCAGCTAAGAGAAGACAACTACCCTAAAAACGGGAACGGAGACACCAACGGTTCCAATAACTGTTCCAACAGTATACCGCTAGGGCAGATACCAAGACAAGAAAACCAACACGAGCCGTGTACCAACTACATTAGCGACACAGGGCTTATTGGCACTCCTAACTTTGCCGAATGGGTTAACAACATGGAGAACTTGATGATTGGCTTCCAAACACACCAGGAACGACCGGCCAGTGATGCTTTGCCAGCTTTTGTAAGTAAACCAACACTTATGGACAAACTTAAATCTCTTGACTTTAAATTAGTTAAAATAAAAAAACTGCAACTTGAAGTAGTTTATTTTAAACAATGTCTAAAAGAGAAACTAGTACCTAAAGGTTTGAGAAACTATCAATTTCCGACTGGCTTAGTCCCAGATTCTGTATTTCATAAAGAATTGATGGACTTTTTTGACACTTCTGGGTTTACTCTTATGGAATTAATGATCAAACATTATTCAGTTCAAATTGATGAACTTTCAGTTGAAGTCAATAATTTAGACATTGACATTAAAACAGACAATGACTTCATTAGATATAAGTATGAGTATGACAGAATTTTTTCGAGTATCAACCAAATGATTGACAAAATCAAAGGGAATAAAATAAGGAAGCTGAACCGTGACCGACTGGCTTATTCAAACGGTTCCGCTTACCCCAGACCTAAGCAAACCCAAGTCTGGAATGATAAAAAACCTACACTTAAATTTAATAATCAACCATTAGACTTGAATTCTAATAACTCTCACTTAGACGATGACCTTGACCTTAATACACCTAATGGCCAGGTGAGACGCAGTGAAAGATTACAAGCTAACAGTAACAACATTAACGGGGGTCAAAACTTCCAACAGACTGAGAAATCAAACAACCGGGTTGACAATGAACAGGTTTTTTGCAAAGATGGGCAAGCTACGAACAAGCCCAACTCCAAATCGCCTCGGAACCAGAGGAACCAAAGATGGACCAGGAAGAAGCGACAGTAGAACTTTTGACGTTACAACCTCAAACTAAGCCAATTCTTCAAACAAACTCTAACGGTGACTTTAACATCTATAATTTTTCTTCTGTGATTATTGACCCACTATTAACAGACCTGTTAGCTAAAGGAAACATGTTTGTCCCGAGTAAGAATATGAACCTAGCTTACACTATTATAGATTTAAAATGTTTTGTGAGGAAATTGAACCTCACTTTTCTGTTTGGGAATAATGATTTTCACAATACCATTTTTAAGACTGCTAGTGTTTTCAATCCCCACTTCATCCCTTGCTACGCACATTTGAAAACATGTGCGAACTAGATATTAGACATATTCCATACCACCGTAAGGGTAACAATGACACGAATAATATAAGTCATGAACAAACTCAAGCTTTGGAGCTTTTAAGATCTCAGTCAGTTAGGTGTATTAAACCAGACAAAGGTGGTGGATTGGTTATTTTTGACAATAGTGAGTACAACGACAAGATGGAAATTGTACTTGACACCACAACTTATGTAAAAGCTTCACCTAGTGAATATAACACAGCGCTATCTAGAGTTAAAGGCTACTTCAGGGACCTCTTTATTGAAGGTGGAATTAACATAGACACATTTAATTACGTCAACATATCTTTTCCTAAACTCTCTATTTTATTCGGGATACCTAAAATCCATAAAGACCTCTCTAATCCACCTATGAGACCACTAATCGATGGTAGAGGTTCTTTAACTTATCCCTGTGCCAAAGTAATTGACTCGATTTTACAAAAATATCTGAAACTAATCCCACAAGTATGTAAGGACTCTTGGTCACTACTAGCTGATTGGAATGAGGTGGTGTTGGACCCCTGTGATAACCTCTTGACAATAGACATAGTAGACCTTTACACTTCTATACCACACCTTGAAGCAGTTGAATGGTCAACTTTGATTTTAAAAGAAAAGAACGCTCTGAAAAACGAGATAGACCTGGTTGGTGAATTGTTAGACATTATCTTGACTAACAATTACTTTACTTTCAACAACCAATTCTATCTGCAAAAGCATGGTGTAGCAATGGGCTCACCATGCGGAGCTAGTTTAGCAAATATATTTGTTGCATACTGGGAGAAGATTTTCATTTTTGATATACCTGACAAAAGAAGCCTTGTCAGTTATTATACAAGATTCCTTGATGACATATTTATCATTTTTAAAGGCAACTTAAGTGAAGCTAACCAATTTGTGGAATACTTGAATAACACGACCAGTTTTTTTAAATTCACGTCTAAATTTGATACAACCAGTATTGAATACTTAGACGTGAAACTGACTAAACATTTAAACGGAACAGAGCTTTCTTCTAATATCTACAGAAAACCTACCTACTGCAACTCTTTTTTCCATTTTACTAGCGCCCATCCTTTTAAACAGAAACATTCTATAATTAAGGGACAACTAGTACGCGCAGCTAGACTATGTACATTAGAAGTAGATTTTCTTGATGAGTGTGACAACCTATCGAATATGTTTAAAAACAGAGGTTATCCCCAGAAATTAGTCCAAGAGCTAGTATCGGAAGTCAAAAATAAATGAATGATGGGTTTATTCAACCCCATTTTACAGTTTAAGGAACCTACAAGGTGCCAACTACTTCATACAACAACTGAATTGTCGTTGGCCGCCCCTGATTGTGATGCCAACGACTCTGTTACTGACCAGTCATACACTACTACAGTTCCATTAAAATCAAGTTTTGTAACAGTCTTCAACAAAGACAGTGATTACATTAAATTTATCTTGTATAAAAACTGGCAACTGCTTGGTAGAGATAGTTCTCTTTTAGAACGATTAGGTTATTCCTTTACTATTATTTACAGGAAAGGCGCTAACTTAAAAAATCTTTTAGAAACTAAGAGGTCAGGACTCAAACACAGAACTTTAGGATGTTTCCAATGTGGTTCATGTAACGAATGCCATAGCGTTAAACCAACTAATTCTTTCGTGGTTAATGGCAAAAAGTATTCTATTCAACACAGACTTGACTGTAATTCCAGAAGTATAGTCTACCTGGCACAATGTAAGAACTGCCCAGTATTCTACATCGGAAAAACTGATTGAAAGTTTAAAAATAGAATACATGAACACAACTACGATATTAAGAAAAGAAAGGCTGACAATGCGTTAGCTAAACATGTAGAATCTTATTCAGACCACTCTTTTTTCTTCATAGCCATTGACTAGATTCTACCTGACCTAAGAGGTGGACCGACACCATTGTTTCTTGAATGTCGTGAGTTGGAATGGCAATTAGTGCTGAATGCATTTTGTTCTCCTGGTCTTAAAATGAAAATTGCAACATTTCTTGTTTTTTAAAATGGAAACGTTTAGTTAAACACTGAGGCTGGGTTAGGTTTGACTATTTTAATTATAACTTAAACAGTTAACTTTTGCTTTTTAAAAATACTTTTACATTGTTTAATGCTTTATTTACTTCTTATTTTGTATACTTGTATACACTAGTAAAATAAACAATATATTGTATATACTTTTAATGTAAGACCAGCTACTTAGTAGCGACCGTAGTTTTATAAGTTTCCATGGTAATTGATTGACTTTACATGTGAACTTTATTTTGATAGGATGAGAAGCCTTACGCCTCCTATAGCGGGACTTTTAAAAGGTTGAACTCTTGTTTTTAATCTTCTCTGAAAAAGTTACTATTGTATAGTGATGAAAACGTTGTTAGTTTTATTCAAACTTACTGAACGTTAGAGTTATTAAATTTTCAACGATATTCAACGATACACTATTGCTTGATTATTGGGCTGTGGATGTGGCTTTGCACATCTGTTTTCCTTTTTTTTTTTACCATGCCTGCTATGCTGAGCCTTTGCAAGCATAGAGAGTATATTTTGCACACCCATGCTCCCAGAGAGACTCTGTATACTCTTCAACAAAATCATTCTTCACGTCCTTAATGTGAGAGTTTAAATCCTAAGCTTCCATCCCTGATAGAGCTCTTGTGGTTAGAATTCACCAAAACCCTCCCTATAGGATAGCAAACTGTTTTTGATCACTCACTTCAATATATTCCTGGCCAGATCATGCAGAACCCTAACTGATAGATGAACCCAGGCCATCTGAGATATTGCCAGGGTCAAAACATCTATGCTGTGGACACAGAGAAGTTCTATGAAGCAGGTGGGATGATCACCTCTAAAACAAAGGTCATGTTGTCTCTAAAAAAAGGCTAGCTTGATCTCTGTAGCTGAGGTGGGGGCAGTTACCCCACATAGAGCAATTTAAGAATCCAGCAGTCTTGGTCCCAAGTGAAGGTAGAAGGGATTGGGGGTCTGAGTTCTGTACAGTTGCAGAACAAGTATTTCAGGCATCATACCAAGTGCTGGCGACAAAGTGCAAACTGAGTCAGGGGACAATGGTGTCAAGTTTTCAGTCAGTCCATTCCCCATCTTCATCTATGCTTATAAATTTTGGATAGTGACTGAAAGGATTCGATCACAAATACATACACAGCAAAAATAAAGTTCCTTTACTCTACATGGTACAGCAAGTAGTCTGAGAAATCTGGGAAGATGTTAGAGTACACCAACATTGCCACTGCATTGAGAAAGTAAAAGGAATTGAAAGACCACCAAAAAATGAATAAATAGATACATTTTGGAGAAATATCTATGAAGATCCTGAGGAACATAACAAAGATGCTAAATGGATAGAAGACGTAAAAGAAAGAATAAGAAGTTTAAAGGTACAGGATATGAAATGGGATGAAGTAACAGGCAGAGAAATTCAAACAAATTTTAGAAAAGACTCCAATGGGAAAACCACAGACCCAGATACAGTACCTAACTTCTGGTTAAAAGTATTAACATCTTTGCACAAAGATTTAGCTATGAGTAAGAACTATTTATATGTGCACCCTGAACAGACACCAACCTGGCTAACAACAGGAAAAACAATGCTCTTACTTAAGAGTGAACTTGCAAGCTACCATAAAAATCACAGCCCAGTAACTTGCCTTCCTATGATATATAAATTATACAAAGGAATTGATGCTAGCAGAGTTTATAGTCATTTAGAAGAAAACTCAATTATGGCAGTAGAACAAAAGAGCAATAAAAGAAAGTCATGGCATGGATTGACTACAAAAAAGCATTTGATAGTATCCCACATTCATGGATAAAAGTGTGCTTAAAAATGTATAAGATACACCCTACACTGATCGACTACATTACAGTGACCATGAAATAGTGGCAGACCACTTTGTAATTAAGCCATGATAAAGATCAAATTATTATCCCAGGGATAACAATTCAAAGGGAGATATTCTAGGGTGACTCTCTGTCACCGCTGATATTCTGCTTTGCTCTTAAATCATTAACCTGTCTACTTAACAGCTTAGGTCATGGCTATAATTTGGCTCAAAGTGTAAAGACTTCTCATCTTCTCTTTGTAGATGATTTCAAACTGTATAGCTCATCAGATGAGGAAGTGAAAGTACAACTGCAAGTTGTCAAAACTTTTTCAGATGATATAAGAATGTCATTCGGTCTTGATAAATGTGCAAAAGCAACCTTTAAAGCAGGAAAACTGCAGCACCAGGAAAACATCAGTTTGGGACAAGAATGTGCTATAAAAGAACTTGAGCAAAAGGGAGTATATAAATGTTGGGAATTGATGAAGGCTCAACAATAAAACATATGCAAATGTGAATAAAACTTAGTAAGGAATACTTTAGAAGATTTAAATTAATCCTGAAAACAACGTTGACATCTAGGGACAAAATCCAAACTATAAACCAATTTGCTCTTCTTGTCCTAACTTGCAGTTTTGGTGTGACTGACTGGCCCCAGAACGTGTTGGGTAGATTAGACAGGAAAGCAAGAAGGATGCTTCATGCTCACCAAATGATTTATAAAAATCAGTGCATACCAAGATTATATATTTCCCATTCTGAAGGAGGGATGAGCCTCCTTGAAAATAATTACATGTACAGATCTGCAATCGTGGGACTCCACATATATCTGCTGGCCTCACAAGACCCAAATGCAGTGAATGTTTTGAAACATGAGGAGAATAAATCTAAGAGGACGTCGCTGATTAATCTAGCAGAAGCATATTGGCATCAAGCAGGAATGGAAATCAGATCAGAAGTAGATGAAAATCAGGCAGCAACTGAATGTGCTAAGGAACAAAAGAAAGAATATAAGGTGAAGGACCAGATGAGAAGGCAAGAAATGTGGAAAATGCATAAATATAGTTGCAAGTGTAGAAAACTTTTGCAAGAACCTCATGTTGATCAGGAACGAACAGGAATGGTTAAGGAGAGGCGAATTGAAACCAAGAGATGAAAGTTTAATATTGGTGGCCCAGGATAGTGGGCTACGTACACACTTGTTTACAAAGTCCATTGAACATGTGGGAGAAACAGACAAATGTAGGTTTTATAAAATTGAACTGGAAACAATTGCACACCTTGTTATTGATTGTGACATACTAATGGCAGAAGGAATGTATACTGAAAGGTACAATAATGTGGCAAGACTGTTGCACTGGGGATTGTGCAAACATTATGGTATTGAAGCGGCTGAAAAACACTGGAAACATGAGCCACAAAGCATCATAGCAAATGATGAAGTCTACATCACATTGGATCACCCATTACCAAAAGTTCAAAAGATAGATTCTAGAAAACCAGATATAGTGGTTCATGAAAGGAAGACAAAAAAAGCATTGCTCATCGAAATCACCGCACCCGGTGAATACAGTGTCATGCGTACAGAGAGACACAAAGTCATAAAATATCAGGATCTGCAGGCAGAAGTGAGATCAATGTAGAAGAAAGATATCCAGACAGTTCCAATAGTATTAGCAGCAACAGGTCTTATAAAAAATAATCTACAATCATATTTAGATATGTTACCAATACTTGTAACTCTATACGAATTACAGAAGGAATCATTACTAAGCACATTGCGGGTGCTGCGAAGAGCACTTTTGACTGACATCAAAGACTGAAACTATGCTGATTTCATGAACTTTAATCATACTTTCACTTAGGAATGGGGTCCATTCCTGTCATGGTATTAGTAACCCAAAAGACTTGGAGAAATTAAAAAAATGTGAGAAGAATCATGCAGTTTGGTTTGGTCTTCTTGTGAGTATGCCTTCTGGCTGTGTCTGGTAGGAGGTGTAGCAGGCATGGCCCACTTGGAGGAGGCTGTGGGTCAGACCCAGAAGGAACTGGATGAATTGTATCTCTTAGTGATCCTGGGAGTAGGACTGGAGGAGAATTGACATGATTAGACTGCTACTGCTGTTGCAAGGGAATTTTGGCCCATTCTGCTAAGCTTGGTGTCACTGTAACCCTCTTCAAGGCAAGTAGTTTCAAAATAGTAGACTTATCTAATATATTTTGTCTAGGATAATGCAATAATTAAAGAATTATGCTTAATGTGTTCACTGTACTTTTAAGTAACAAAAATGAAACGCCCAAATTGGGGGGAAGTGCTGTGTATAAAGACATCAGGCACATTTGTTACAGATGAACAGCTAAGCTTGATTATAGCTGGTCCGGGTGAAAGTATGCATAAAAATACCATCTGGTAATATAGCAAAGATTGCTGGAACTTTTTTATTTGCTGGGTGCTAATGAAAAATAACAGACCAACACAGAACGTGTATCCAGCAGTCTGATGCAAGTAAACAGAAATCCTATTTAAAAAAAGCATTTAAAAGGGAGGAAAATGTAATATTTATGGTTCACTGCAGAATTGCTTCTGGACTTGTAAAATCTATGATGTTTACCGGGGCCTGTAGAAAATCAAATACAAACCTATCAGAAAATGAGAAATAAGATTAATATTCTCCTGAAAATCCAAATGGGATAGGATGCACAAGCCTTATCAGTGGTTTGCAGCTTGTGGAGCCACTTTTGTGATTTTAAGTATTTTCTTCTGATTTTTTTGTTAAGTTTTACTGCTTTGCCGCCTACTTTTGGCATTTTCCGGCTTGCTAAAGTTTATATTTGTAACAGTAACAGCACTTGGAACACATCTAGAGCCTGTTTACTGCATTTCCTGTATTGCACTTAATTTAAAATCGTTTTTTTCTCTAAAAACTGCATTTTACCTGATTTTGGCCTAGCACTCAAGTGTGGGATCATTTATTGCACTGTTGTGAATATTTTGCTGCTTGTGTATCTCTGCTACCTTTAAACTACAACAAAAAAGGAAAAAAAAAAACAAAAAAAAATCTTGCTTTTTTCCCACATTCTGAAAGTTAAGAAAGTTCAGTTACAGATTTACTGCTCTGAACTGTTTGGAAGTTTCTAGAAGGCCAGTGCTTGCTTGGGCTAAAGGGAAGTCTCTGTGTTCACCAGTGGCAGTGGTTAACACGGAACAGCCTGCCTGTCCCTGGAGGAGGGGTTACTGCCTAGAAGCTGTAGGTTTATTGGCCATTTTGGGTCAATTCTAAACTCCTTGATCTCTCTCTCTCTCTTAAAACCCGGCTGCCTCGTGGTTTTTGGCGTCATGTTTTGGCATCTTTCCAGGCTTGCTAGTTGTTGCTGAAGCACCTACCAAGGGGAGAAAACGCTGAGAGAAGAAAAGGAGCCACTTTTGTGATTTTAAGTATTTTCTTCTGATTTTTTGTTAAGTTTTACTGCTTTGCCGCCTACTTTTTGGCATTTTCCGGCTTGCTAAAGTTTATATCTGTAACAGTAACAGTACTTGGAACACATCTAGAGCCTGTTTACTGCATTTCCTGTGTTGCACTTAATTTAAAATCGTTTGTTTCTCTAAAAACTGCATTTTACCGGATTTTGGCCTAGCACTCAAGAGTGGGGTCATTTATTGCACTGTTGTGAATATTTTGCTGCTTGTGTATCTCTGCTACCTTTAAACTACAACAAAAAAGAAAAAAAAATCTTGCTTTTTTCCCACTTTCTGAAAGTTAAGAAAGTTCAGTTACATATTTGCTGTTCTGAACTGTTTGGAAGTTTCTAGAAGGCCAGTGCTTGCTTGGGCTAAAGGGAAGTCTCTGTGTTCACCAGTGGCAGTGGTTAACACTGAACAGCCTGCCTGTCCCTGGAGGAGTGGTTACTGCTTAGAAGCTGTAGTTTTATTGGCCATTTTGGGTCAATTCTAAACTCCTTGATCTCTCTCTCTTAAAACCCTACAACTCTCTTTGCGCGGTTTTGCGCACTGAGCAGCATCTGGCAGCGCCACCTAAACAGGTTTAAACTATTCCAGGCTCCACAAAGTCTGCTCTTCACTTTTTCCCTTAGAACTGTTCAAACTCTCAAAGTAATCACTCTATTCTCTTTCTAAAGCCCTGCACCTGCTCAGCTCTTATAAGGAAACACTAACTAACTAAAGCACTACACCCTCCTTGACTTCTCATGAGTATTAGGCTCCCGATTGGTCCTTCCTGATCAAGTGAAAAATCAGTTCCCTTCCCTAATATGATCAGTAAAAAAACAGTTCCCTATACTAATCTGGTATGTCCAAGGGTCAGTTTCAGGGTTACTCTCCAGTCCAGCTGGTGAATCTGGGAATTTTGAGGCAATGTTACAATTACCTTATGTACACAGACAACCCTCTTCTCCTTCCAACAAACTATAATACATGTGAGAGATGCAGTTACACAGCCAAACTGGAAGCAGAGCTCTCTCAAACCAAGACTGGCACAGTCAGTCAGGAGGAAAAGGTAACCACCCACAACACAAATCCAGTCTCACACAGACCTATTGCTTCTGCATACCCAACACATAAACACACAAAAACATACTCGGAGGCTCTAAATAAAAATCTGCCTAAACAGCAAAGACCTCCTAAGCAGATATCCAAGCAACAGCCACCCCTCAACAATACCCATGAATCACATATCTCACAAAATCAGTGTGCCTCACAGTCACAGCCCTTAAGGCCAAACAACACACCAAATACACTTGCTATAGGGGACTCTATTGTCTGGCACACTGACATCCCGCTCACCAGACTGAACAAGGAGATGGTCACTGTAAGCTGCCTGTCGGGTGCCAGGATCCGCCACATAATGCAAGCACTCAGGTCACTCCAAAGCAAGTACAAGTATGACTCAGTCATTGTCCATGCTGGTGTGAATGACCTGAGACGTACCTTCCTGGACTACATGAAAAGGGACATAGAGGAGCTCTCTGATCATGTAGCCCAGGCTGGTATGACCCTGACCTTGAGTAACATCTTGCCCTCACCAAGAATGATGCCACAGTATAAAGACAAAATGATCAGTTTCAACAATTGGCTAAAGTATTGGTGTCATTCAAAGGGGATCCAGTGTCTGTCAGCCTGGGATGACATGCTCGACAAGCCACGTTGCTTCGCTAGGGACGGCTTGCACCTGTCACCCTTAGGCTTTCGTATACTGGCCAAGGCTCTTGCCACCCCCATAGTGCCTTTTTTAGGCAAGGCTCAAAGGACAAACCCACCTCCATAGACAACCCAAGGATAAAAAAACTAAAGGTAATGGTACTCAGTGCCAGAAGTCTAAACCTCAAGATGCACTCACTCGAGGCTCTCCTCAGTATGGAGAAAATCGATGTCTGTGCAGTAACAGAAACCTGGTTCAAGGCTCCTGAGAGCACACCAGCACTACCAGGTTATAACTCATACCATGCGTTTCGGCCCCAAAACTCGGACCAAAGCACAAAAGGAGGGGGAGTATCTATATTCATCAAAGATACCTACACCTCCAGGTTAGTGGCACTGCATGAAGCATCGGAAACCATCCATGTGCAACTAACAGTGGACAAAACTGCCTTTCAGTTTGTAGCCTGCTACAGAACACCCTCTCTATTACAGGAACCCCACTTGGCATTCCCGAGAACACTGGAGAATATGAAGGTCTCTCCAAACACTATGTTATTAGGTCACTTCAACTACCCAGACATTGACTGGGAAAACTACTCAAGCCCAAACACCCTCGCCCAATGGTTCCTTGAATTTATAAACTCTAACGCAATGGAACAACTGGTCACCACTCCCACAAGAGGGAACAACGTATTGGACCTGGTCATCACCAACATGGGAACTCTATGTTCCACACCAGAGGTAAACCCCTCATTGGTAAGATCAGACCATAAACAAATTTCCCTGGACATCCATATCCCGTCCCAACCCCCAGCCAAGGAAATCACGGTAAAGAATTTCTCAAAAGCCAACTTTGCACTTCTCAAGACTGAGGTGGAATCCTTCAAAGCCCCCGGGCCAGAGGATAATACAGCCCAATCCGCAGAATCATTTACAAATGCATTCTATGAGCACCTGCAGGAATGCATGGATCGTGCTATCCCAAATAAAACCAAGACTCACTCCTCCAAAAACAGGAGACCTGTCTGGTGGACCCCGGCCATAAATAAGCTATACAACAGAAGGAGGAAGCTACTACATGACAGAGCAAAATCCCACAAAGGGAAGGCATCTCTGATCAGTATTAGCAAGAAACTTCGATCCCTCATAAAAACATCAAAGGCCAGTTTCGAAAGAAAAATTGCCCTAGACACTAAAGATAATCACAAGGCCTTCTTTAGTTATGTCAGGAATATGGGTGGAAACTCCCAGATATGCTCTGAATTGTTGCATAATGGTACAAAATATACCGAACCTACAGACATAGCCAACATCCTGGCAGACAGATTCAGCGCAAACTTCTCCCCCCCCAAAGGAGCAAATGCCTATCCCAACTGAATGTAACCTCCCTGACATCACAGATGCACAGGTGAAAGCTGCCCTCTCCAAAGCAAAAAACACAGCATCTATGGGACCGTACGGTGTCCCAGGCTGTGTCTTATACGAGCTCCAAGAAGAACTTAACCCTCACATTAAGTCACTGTTCAAACTTAGCTTTACTACAAGATATGTACCCAAAGAATGGTGTACAGCTACAGTGGTCCCACTCCACAAAGGTGGTGCCACAATGGACCCCGGGAACTATCGCCCCATATGCCTGACTAGTCTGGTCTGTAAAGCTATGGAGCGTATTATCATGGAACTCATAAACAAAGACATTGGGAGCCTCCAGACACTGGACCCTACCCAATTCGGCTTTGTTAAGGGCAGATCTTGCCTCTTAAACCTAGTTGATTTCTTTGAAACAGTTACCAAAGCCATAGATGAGGGCAAGGTAGTCCACACAGCCTACCTGGACCTCACAAAAGCCTTCGACACAATACCCCACTCGGGCATCATAAATAAGCTTACCAGCTTAAATAATCAACCCCAATATCACAAGATGGGTTGCAAACTGGCACAGATATAGAACCCACATGGTCAGAATCACAGGTGCCATGTCTGAATCCAAACCAGTTACAAGTGGCGTCCCACAGGGCTCAGTTCTGGGACCTCTCTTGTTCGGTATATACTTCTCTGAGGTTCAGGCTAACACGGGGGGATTATGGCTGACAAAGTTCGCAGATGACTGCAAACTGGGGGCCATAATCGAATCTCCAGCTGACACAAGCATCCTCCAAAAGGGTCTCACAGAGATGAATGCTTGATGCCAGAGCCACGGCCTCAAGCTAAATGCTAAAAAGTGCATAGTCATCTCCTTTGGGAAAAACAAGGTGCCCACAAATTACCACATAGGTGTTAATCCATTAAGTACGGAAGAAGTAATTAGAGATTTGGGGACCAACATAGATAGTAATCTCTCCTTTGATAATCACGTTGCCAAAGTGGTTAGAAAGACCTTCTATATAGCCCACCTTATCATGAAAGGGTTCGCATCTAGATCAAGAGAGGTCATTGTGCCCCTCTACTCATCACTCATCAGGCCCATAATTGAATACAATGCCCCTTTTTGGATGTACCTTACCCGACACCTGCAGCAACTGGAGAGACCCAAAAGTACCTCACCAAGAGGATCATGGGCTACAAACAGATGTCCTATGCAGCTCGACTAAAGAAACTCCAGCTCTACTCAGTTGCTTACCTATGCCTAACGTACAAAGCCATGTCAAACCCAGAATTAATGGACATGCTCCACCTCAAAAAATCGAAGTCCCTTAGAGCTACACGCTCCAGGGACTTAAACCTCAGCACAAAAATAAATAGGACATGTTGGAGGGACAGATTAATTTCCCAGAGGCTCCCCTCACTCTGGAATAGAATCCCAATTCATGTTAGACATAGCCCCTCGCTGACCCTCTTCAAGCGAAATCTGGACGCATGGATGGGAAATCGCAAATTCACCCCTGGGATCTCTTTTGTGTCCCTGCTAGACAGAGGCACAGTAAACTAATCTTAAAGGGTACCTTCTGTGACCTACTTTACAGAGGCACAGTAGGCTAATCTAATAGGGAGGCGGAAGCCAAATACACTCTGGCTAGGCTTATAAATGCCCTAGGGCAGATAGCCTAGTATCTACCTATGAACCTATGAACCTATAAACTAAATGATTTTTTTGACCACGTGAAAAAAGTAGAGTTTTGATCTATAGCCATATTACACTATGCTAAAGAATGATGTAGAATGAGGTGGGATATTTTGCTGCAGGTTCTATCCTCAGACAGACTATTTCGATTCATGTCCCAGTAATGACTCTATAATGCAGCATGGGAAGTATTGCTCTTTGAAGCTATTCCATTTGTTGACTATGTTATAGTCATCTGCGGCTTGATGTAGTGAGCGTGTCCAGTTTACAGTTTATTGAGTTAAGCAGTAATCCGAAACAGCAGTTGTACTACACTGTTTTCCATCACTGAAAATGCTGTTTTCTGTTACTGCCTGCACAAAATAAGGGAGGTTGTTGTGATAGGGATATCCCTTTCACTCAAGATGCAGTGAACTCTGGTTGGTAATAATAAGCTGGGGTACAGTGTGTTGGTATGGGGGTTTGCCCTGACACAAGTTAAGGTTTTGATTTATTGTACTTTTTATTAACAAGTGTACCAGAATTAGATCAATCAGGTATGTAAGGAAAGCTGAGACGTGAACTATTAATGAAAATGCATTTACTCTTGCAGCAGTAGTAAAAAATTATATATCAACTCAAAGTGGAACAACTTCACATATGAAGTTGATTATATGTCAGCAGAACTGGCAATAGATATTAGTTTGGTTGAAGACATTTTTTTCTGTAGCTTTATATTGAGACTTGCCTTACTCTGCCATCTGGTTGCACAGTAATTCATTGGGAGATGCCTGTGCTGTCTAACCGGTACTCTTATGTCTGCATAACCCAGAAAGTTTCAAATAACTATCGTCGACTTAGACAGAAAATGTGTATTCAGTTATGGAACGTAAATGATAAAAAGAAAGGTACATGTATTCAGATTAGAATCAGTTTTCACTGTGTTTCTGTCAGATGTTTACCTTTCATACAGTTGTCATTCACTGAATATAAGTAAACCTCCCACATGGAGATATTGCACATAAAGTATTAATTGGAGGCCCATCTCCTCCATTGGTGATAATGCAGGTGGATGTTGAAGATTCCACCATGGCACTTGCTGAATGAGGAAGAAGAGCAAAGTGCCCTTCACGACAAAGGAAGAGTCAGGTATTTACAATACATTTATTCTAATGCAAAATTCCAGTAAAATACAGACTCACAAAGCAGTCTCCAATATATTACC
This sequence comes from Protopterus annectens, assembly GCF_019279795.1. Lineage (NCBI taxonomy): Eukaryota > Metazoa > Chordata > Ceratodontiformes > Protopteridae > Protopterus > Protopterus annectens. The sequence goes on from NC_056741.1 coordinate 1,107,031,660, forward strand.
TACCTAAAAGCTAAAACCATTTTCCCTTCTGCATAACTTGATATATATTTACAAATTTGTTGCAGTATATCTAATATGGGAGTATTTGACTGATATAGCAGGTTCATAAGTAAGTACTAAGCTAGCTGCCCTTGTAGGCCATTTAAGCCTAGCCAGTTTCTATTTCAAGGATGAGAATCAAACCCTGTACCATGTATCTGTCAGGTAAACACCTTAACCATTATGCTAAATCCCACCATCTTATACCAAACCCCATTCCCTTATATATTATTTATTTATACTTTGTTGAACATGTTAGTCCCACTAGGCCAAATACCTACTTTTTAGTGAAGACCTGGGTGTTAGTCTCACTGACTAGGGACAATTTGGCCAGGGCAATGGGAACTTCCCCTACCCTTTTTCAATAAGTGTCATAGGATATTTTACATCCAGCTGAGATACCACCAATTCAGGAAGGCAGAGCCTTAGTTTAAAGTCTTATCCACAGGATGGCATACTCAGGAGTGCAGTACCCCTCCCTAATGCTGCACTGCAGTGTCAGTATTGGAAAATTAATCCAACTACCTGGTGTGGGAATAGAACCCACAGCCTTTTGATCTTACAGCACCAGAGGCAAGTGTGCTACTGAGATTGTAAAGACTGTCCCATTTGCATACCTGGAGTTGAACGCAGGTGAAAACCAGGAATCCTAACAACTAGATTATATGGGACATCCCTAGAAAAAGGCCCAGTAGCTTGCCAAATCTATTGTCTAATGATCATAAATAAGATGCAGAATTTTGCTTCAGTTAATTTTAACCAAATACTTCAGTATTCACCAGACTTAACAGAATTATGTTTAGACACTTCTTAAGACAGATTCCATATCTATATACTTAACTCCCACACAATAGAAATACAGAAGCAAAAAGTGCATATTATTAATATTATTTTCCTTAATGTGTATACATGTGGCTTTGGAGTCCAGTTTCTTTCTCTGACATTATTTTATAATTCATTAGTCTTATAAACATAATTCTCTTGCTGATATTCCTCCATGCAAAAGTTTAACATAAATGAACAAATTCACTGTTCTCTAAAAACAGTATTTAAATTTTCCTCAGACTTGTTAAGACAGTGATAAATAGCATAGAAGCTGTTTACGGTATATAAAAATATATCTTTACCAGATAAAAATGCCACCAGGTCCAGCCCTTCCTCCACTGTTTTAAGTTTAATGAGTATAGACTTGTTGGCTTGTGCACATGAAGTTTCAGACACATGTCTCAGTAAGGAGTATAACATTCATTTACAAAGGTCTAACCATTCTTTATTCTGTAGAACAAGAAGAAAAAAATATGCCCGGGGATTCAATAAACTCCGTGTAGACTTAGCACGAAACCTACAAGGAGTTTATGTGTTTTTACAATGAGCAGCAGTGCTAATTGCATATGCATACAATGCATTGAGCTTACACAGATACAAGTGCAGTTTCATGGCCAACAACAGTGCTGTTGGCCAGGAAACCATGTAAAGCAGCACAAGCACCCACAGACATGCAGACATGTTTACCTATGAGCAAACTAGTTCTGCATGATTGTGCGGACAGCCACAATGACTACCAGGGTTTAATATAAGGCAACGAATAAAGTTCTGACACATTATGGGAGATAGTAGTCAGTGCAGAGTACTGTGCAAAACTCTTTTAGGAATACTGAAATAAAGTATTGGTGGTGATCATCAAGGGTACATAGACTGCATTATAAATATACTCTTTTGGGGAAGTGTGTGTGTATTGAAAAGGGCCCCACACATGAATGGTAGGAATGAAGAAAGGGTAGGAGGACATGTGAAACATAATATACAACAGATGAAGGCATGTCAATGTACGTACACCACCAGGACAAGACGGTTGTAGCATGAACATTCATCACATATGTACATAATGGTTTACTATGACATTTACGAGTACAGGCTCGATGAAAACGGGAATGTAGAACCAAAGTTGGTTTATTCCCATTTTCGCAGACCTGCACTATTTTGAGTGTGCAGTAAAGCGAATGCCACTGTGCATTCACACATATGTCAATGGACTTATGACTACAGATTGCGGTACAGTGGGGATCGGGAAATTACCCTTTTCCCTACTGTAATGCAATCCCAGAGCTGGAATATATTATTTGCAGAGGGTGTGGGGGGTGCAGGTGGTCGTAGCCCCCATGCAAAAAGATGACATTACTTGATATGCAGTAGTGATTTGCTTCACAGAATGTCAAAAGTGTGAATTTGAATGTGTTGGTATGTGCGCGTCGACATTCTGTCCTAAGTGATATGCTGAACATCTCACATCTGATTCGCAAATGTGAATGTATTTTTTTGTGCACCTCAACATTCTCATAGTAAACCGTACATAATATAGTACGTACTGCTGTTTACACCTCCTGTGTGGGTGTAGTCATATCATCACACAGTTATGTATATTATGTGAGGGTTATACAAGGTCACATATCAATGGAGATGATTGGTTGTGATATAAGCACCCTGACATGATCACTTGAGATGACATTTATCAAGGACAATATATACAATAGGAGGTATGTGCATATTCTGAAGATGTGCAAAATGATTTGCTGGAATATGAATGTGATCTCACCATATGTCTCAAACATTCAGGACACATAGCAACAGAGTCGTGGACAACAGTAGACAGAAGCACACACAATCATGAACAATATCATAATAATACCACTATTAATCTGTATCATTGACATAAAATATGTGATTGTGGCTATCATACATGTTCTGCTTGAACACATGTGTACAAGTGTAATGATTACTTAGTAATCTGTAAGTGTAATCAAGCACACCTTCCTCAAAAATTACCATTATTGGAGGTATTAAGATGGACAGTGTTACACCTGTAGTTTAAATTACGAGCAATCCTGGCTAGTTGACAGACTTGCATGGCATATATATTCAACAGTCCACACTTGCAAGTATGTAACCCATGCTATCAATGCTGTCAATGAGCTATGTATTTACTGGGTGCATCACAGGAGCACATATCACACATGTACCTTGCATAATACCTTGAAGGTAATTCTGCAGTGTCAACTGCTAATAGTAAATGCATCACAAAGGATACTTAGGTATGGCTGATAAGATGTATGGGAGCTCATTGTGGCAAAAGTGATACACTTGAGTAAGTCATCCCTGGAAGATGTGTGGCGTGGTACATGCAAAAGGGAGTATTGTACTCAATTATTGGTGTGATGAAGGCTGAGAACAATGGGACTATAATGTCCTTTGATGTGGATGGCCTACTCATATTCAGGAGTTGTGCTACATACAAGGGGTTTGTCACTACTGTGGGCACATGCTAGTGGAAGTACCACTTACTATCTACCTGAGTACCCAGGTCAGTCACCACTTGGTCTGCTCATAGTGGTGTGCTGTCTATATTATAATTAGCATTTGTATTTGCTTTAATAAAGGAACTAATCATGATATTTTTCCTCTACTGTGTCTCCATGGCCCTAGCAACAAAACTTTGTGTGTGTCAATACTTTCTGCATTATCTCAATTCCAATTCTCAGATTCGGTAATTGTCCACAATTTGCAGCTGTCCACAAAGCTGGTTACACTAAGGACGTGTAATTTTGTCTTGACTTCTGAGAATTAAATAATGAAGAATAAAATGCCTAGTACAGAATCCTGAGCTATGGACCTGGTCACTGGACTGTAGCTAGAGATGACTTCACACACTTTGACATTATATGTCATGTATGTGATCCATTTGTCTACCACTTGGTGATGTAGGTGTTTATGCCCACTTGAGACAGTTTCTCTGTAATACCTGAGTGTGAATCTGTGTCAAATGCCTTGGACAGATCAAGTTACACAGGATGATAGTCTTTTCCTCATGTGTGTCCTTGGTGACCTTCTTGAAGGCATCAAACAGATTTAACAGACATGATGTAGCCTTAGCAAATCAGACATGGGTTTGGTAATTACTTGGGAGATTACCTGTGTCCTTTTTGATAAGGTCCATGATGACTTATTTGTCTGCCTCACAGATGAGGAGAGTCAGGAGTATGGGTTTGTAAGTCCCTGAATCAGGTGATGGTCCCCCCCCTTTCAGATGGATGACTGCTGCAGTACACACTTCTGCAACTGTCTGGAGGCTGTGTTGAAGTAGGAATCTGAGTCTGCTAGGTCAGGTTTTAAGTTACGCTATAGGCAATCTGGGATGCTGTCACTGTCCATTGATTCTGTGTTTTTAACCTTACAGGGCACACATATAAGCTGCTCTCTTAAGAAGATAAACTGAGTAATGTTTGTATGTATACTTTGGCAGCACAGTAGCACAGTGGATAGTGTTGTTGCCTCACCGCATGAGGATTCCTGGTTCAGTTTTCAGCTGGGGTGCCTTCTGTGTGGACTCTGCATGTCCTCCCTGTGTTCATATGGGTTTCTTCTGGTACTCCAGTTTTCTCCCACATTCCAAAGACATGCGGTAGGTGGATTGGAGACTCTAAATTGGCCATAGGTGTGAGTGCGTGTGTAGTATGGAAGAACTACTGTGGCAGGGCTAGCCACCTAGCATTGTAAACCTTGGCTCTAGATGATTGTCACTGTTGTAGTGACACCCCAACCCCATGTGTAAAAATAGGAAAAGGGTTTGTGGATGGATGTATACATTGGCTGATGGTCAGTGGCAACAGGGGGTTGAAGTGTGAGATGAACTGTCAGCTAACAGATTGTCTATTTTCTTAAGTTGCATATGGCTAGTGGCATTCACAAATAGCTCTGTGCTTATTTGTGTATTCCCCTTAACAATAATTTAAATAATCTGTAACAACACCTCCAACTGCAACCTTGGTTGTGTATCACATGCCACACACTGGTACTGTTCACGCAGTCACACAACTGTACAATTGTCATGTAAATACATCAGTTGCACAATATATGCCTATGTGTTTCATGGGAAAGCTGTGTTTGAGCAGCCTGATGCTATATAAGGACACATTACAAATGAGTTGGTTGTGACTCATGCAGAACATTTACTGTCACAAATGCTGATGGTCACACAATGATGCTGGTGACCACCTCAATAATCCTTGGGATTAGCAACACAGTTGCGCATGCAATGAATTCCACAAGGTTGCAGTTGAATCAAAACATGTGATATTTTTGTGTATATCACAGTATTATAACATGTGGGTGAAACAAGACTTATGTGCTCATGTAATTAGTATAAATTTATATTGATGCATGTCACAGAGCATTTAATGATGGTAGATGTACACATGCACACCTGCCATACAGTAAGTGTAAATGTGATGGCTGAATGAAAACTGGGTAGAATATTGATCTGCTCTACTGCAAAATCTAATGCCTTAATTAGCCAACAATATACATAGTTTCATCCTGTGTCAAAAGTTCTCATGAGGCCTATTACTGCAGCTGTTATAGAAGGAACATGCAATGAAATGGCAGCAGCAGCTATCATTGTAATACCTTCTTGTAGGCATACCATACTTACACACCTCAACATAGTACATGTCAATGACAGCAACACTGACATGTGAAATGTTCATTGGGTCATACGTCATGACTAAGATAATGGCCAACATCACATACAATCCTAGACATTATTATAACATGTAAAGAAAATTCCTTATATCTATATCATTGAAGATAGTAAGGTTATATGCATGTGTGTGTATTTGTTTGATTGTATTACATAGTGCCTCTCTCCATATGTGATGTGTGCATCACCTCAAGACAGAATTAGCAATCACACATGATGTGGAGTTGGCTTGCAGAGGCTCATGGAAGGACTCTGCTTCATGATGTGTGTATGCATCTTTGACATGACAGCATCCTACAATCCTACACGCCTCTGCAGGAAGGATGTCATGTTGCCAGAGGGAAAAGAGGGATGTTGGATGCATGGGGCTATTTTAAGGATCTCTTAAATGATAGGGAAATGAAAAGTGATTTGAAAGATTGTAGAATGATTGCAATGTACCACCAACCACACAAACAGCAGTAGACTGGGTCTGATTTGAACATTACACCAGTGTAAGTATATAAGCTGAATTACATATAATGTAACAGTAGCACCACTACATATGTCTGACTTTAACACTGTCACATTGCACTTTATGGAGTATGATAGCATCACTGTATGTGAGAAGAACATGTAGGGATGAGTATCTGACATGGATGTGGAATCACATCTTGGTGTAAAATTATCTCAAAAGCATTATTTGAATATATACACTGTTAAGTTGCCTGCTGTCAGATTAGAACCCCTAAATATCTAGTTACAGAACCTGGAGAACACAGCACTTAACTTTACTACCACAGCACAAGATTGACTTGAATAATGTCAGAATGCACTTTATGCAGGATGACATCATCAGTGTATGTTATAAGAAGATGTTCAGAGGAGTATCTGACATAGCTGTGGGCTTGCATGAAGTTCTACAATTGTCACATACTGATTTTTGAACACCAGTTGACCACAGTGAGACTAGAACACCTATCTATCTACAAAGCACAGTATTTAATGCAAGCACCACAACACAAGTCTGACATTTATAGTGTCAGACAACACTTTATAGCTGACATCAGCAGTGTCTGCTAAGAAGAAGATGGTAGTGGGAGTGTCTCACGTGCTGTTCTAAAATGGTCTCTTGAATGTGAGAAGAAGATGGTAGTGAACACACACACACACCATTTGCCTGCAGTAAGACTAGAACCCTACTTAACTAGTTACATTAGCTAGAAAACTCAGTACTTAATACAAGCACCACGGCACAAGTCTGACTTTTACACTGCTGCTGGACAATATATAATGGATGATATCCTCATTTGTTATTTATGAGATGATATTAGAAGGCCTGTATTAAATGGCTGGGTAACCATGTAAAACTGTCAAAATTATTTGTTCTCTTTGGGACTGGATTGCTGACAGTAGGATACACACTCTCTTCTGAGTATACGCACACACACACCCACACACCCACACACAAACACACACACACACACATACCAGTTGACTGCAGTGAGATTCGAGCCCCTATCTAACTCGTTACACCAGCTAAAGAACTCAGAAGCACCACGGCACAAGTCTGACTTTTGCACTGCTGCTAGACAGTTTATAGTGGATGACATCCTCACTGCATGTTTGTGAGAAGATGTTGGGAGACCTATATGAAATGGCTAGGTAGGCATGTACAACTTTCAAGATATTAGCTCTGCATGTGACTGTATTGATGACAGTAAGATACAAACTGATGTCCCTCTGATTAAGTATTCACACATACACATACATAGAGGTACACACATAATATGGCTGCTGTGGTAATTTAACACTCATGTAACTATTTTGTTCCTATCTTCAAGACACAGTAGTTAATGATTGCACACCCCTGAAGTATGCTTTTGTCATAGTTGTCTTCATACATGATGCCATTATCCTTATATGATGTGGGTAACATATAATTTTATGAGAGTGGTGTGCAAAATGTGGATTTTGTATTTCCTGTTGTGTTTCCAATGTGCAGGTATACTTTCCAAGACAGCTTCTCAAACTAGATGCAAAAAGCTGTCTGGAATGCATGTAACAGAACTGAGACATGCAGCTGTTTCTCAGTATGTTGTCTACATTAGACACTTATTGTGACTTACAGGCACACACATTTTTGTGATCACCATGGATGCAACTGTGTATGTACAGTGTTCATATTTGTGAAGAATTGCTGTCCACATTAACACATGTATAAGACAACCTGAATGTTGTCAGTATAAATGTTTAGATGATGTAACAATGCAGTTGTGTTATTTATTTCTGTAGTGTAGTTGACATTTGAGAGCTAGTACTGACATACCAGTTTTCAAGTGCATGTGTGCAGGACACACATGACTCAGTGTAAATATGTGCTCAGTCAGTAAAAAGTATTTTTACATGGATTTTAATAGGATAAAGACTAGCTGGGCAATGAACATATGTAATACATGCTAATCATCTGGTTTGCTTGATCGATGGCAAAGTGCTCGCGCATGCAAGATACACATTTAATGACTACTAATTAAACTTGAGAAGCACTTATCCACATTGGCTATGGTATAAATAGCTAACAGATACTGGAGTGTTCATAATGAAGTTTATATCGCAAATGTTGTGTCATACATTTTATGACATTAAAAACTGTTTGTACTGTTTCCCTGTTTGCACTGAGTTAAGTGACGAGTAAACGTGGTTCTCTGCTTTACTGAGAAAATACTATTACTTTTATTGGTTCACCTTCATCCGCACAAACACACTAAGCAGAGAGGCTCAGCAGTCAGCATTTTGGACAGTAATGAGTGTAATAAAAATACGAGCTGCCTAGCTGTCTCTGTGGCAGTTGATGTAACAGACATGAGATATTACTTTGAGCACAGATGATACAGGGTTTGAATCCAGCTCAATATAATTTTTGAACATACAATAATAACGTGATCATTTTTGCAAATGTGAGTGGGAATGACTATAGTGAAGTACTGTATAAAAAGGAACAATACTCAATTGATTAATGTCAACAGTACACATATGAATTTGCATATTGATGCATTCATCAGTCTAAATAAATATTATGGGAAATATTTAAAATGAGTGCTTTTATTCTGCTTTAACTGTGTGTTCCCTTAGTGCAGTAGGTTTAAGCAGCATTGTTCGGAGGTGATTTTACAGTTAAAATAGATACTGTATGCTTAATTTGCTATTATGTATAGAAGAGCATTACATTTGATAAAATAATTATTTTGTGCTGCATACATATCCCTTGCTTCTCTTAATCTTTCTAAACATTCAGCATAAGCTTTCCTGTTCACTGCAATCGCCTGGGTGGCTGTAAAATAAAAAGGAGAGAAAAAGACAAGAGCATTAGCTATATTCAATTTTCTACATAATTTAAAGAATCTTTATCCGTATACTTACACAACTGTTGTATGTCAGCAGTTCTAAATTCATCCAGCCAGTGGTTGAATTGTGCCTGCTTGCCCCTTTTCAGGTCATTGAAGTGGTGCCTTCATTGCTCTCCAGTGTGTGGAATGCCAGTTCTACTGGAGACAGCCTTGGCAGGACTATTCCAAGCCTCTGATTTGTACTGAGACATGGTATAGTGCACCCTGCAATAGCCTATGGCTGTGACTCTTTACAAGGAGTCCAGTAAAGATTCTGGACTCCTCTACAACCCTTCTTTGAGTGCTAAATTGGGCACTTTCCTTTATTGCTCCTGCCATGTCAATACAGGTCAGACAGCAACAGTTAAGTGCTCTCCTGCCAATTCATATTATTGCATTTAAGGCTAGTGTACAAACCCCCAGAACAATGCCAAACCGACAGGAAGGCAGTTTATGATTTAGAAAGAGTAATGTGACAGTTGGTATTAGTTTATGGTTTGGATGCTGCTGACTTGCTGACTTAACTTTTTAGACATGTATTTGGGTGTATACATTTTATGACTTGACACATTTTTGTGTGGCCGTACATACTGATAAAAGTCATTAGTACAATGTGGGATTCAGAAATATGTAAAATAGAATAAACATATTCTTTCACATATATGTTTTTTCATCCTTGCCACAGAAGAAGTGTTCATAGGTTCATAAGTAGGTACTAGGCTATCTGCCCTAAGGCATTTATAAGCCTAGCTGGAATGTGTTGGCTTTTGCCGCCCCCTTAGATTAGTTCCCTGTGCCTCTGTCCAGCAGAGCCATTGAAGTGACCCCCAGGATAAACTTTCTGATTCTCATCCACTCGTCAAGGTTTTTCTTGAAGAGGGTTAGCAAGAAGCTCTGCCTAATGTAGATTGGAATCTTGTTTCATAGTATGGGAAGTCTCTGGGACAGGAATCTATCCCTTCAGCATGTCCTATTTATTGTTGTGGTGAGGTTTAGATCCCTAGAGCATGTGGCTCGAGGGGATATGGTTTTCTTTAGGTGGAGCATGTCCATCAGTTCTGGGTTGGACATGGCCTTGTATGTCAGGCAGAGATCATCTCTGAGTAGGCGCTATGCAACTGAGTACAGCTGGAGTTTCTTCAGTCGAGCTGAATAGGGCATCTGTTTAAGGCCCATGATCCTCTTGATGAGGTACTTCTGTGGTCTTTCCAGCTGTTGCAGGTGTCTTGTAAGGTACATCCCAAATGGGGCATTGTACTCTATGATGGGTCTGATGAGTGATGCAAAGAGGGGCACAATGACCTCTTTTGATCTGGATTCAAACCCTTTTGTGCTTTGGCGGGCCACATTGAAGGATTTTCTAACCACTTTGGCAATGTGATTATCAAAGGAGAGGTTACTATCTACTTGGGTCCCCAGATCCCTTATTATGTCTTCTGTATTTAGGGGACTACCACCTATGTGGTAGTTTGTGGGTACTTTGTTTTTTCCGAAGGGGATGACTGCATTTTTTGGCATTTAGCTTGAGGCCATGGTTTTGATACCAGGTATCTGTCTCAGTGAGACCCTTTTGGAGGATGTCTGACATATTCATTAATGATATGGACACATGAAAGAGTGAGTGGATAACCATGTATGTGTAGGTGTATGACCGGACAAGGTGCTGATTTATAGGGTTCCTATCAGAAGAGCGAATGCTGAAAATAGTGAACACTCTTCTGTTGAACTGTAAAGTTCGAAAGCTGAGAATGTCGAAGTCACGGAACAGCGATTTTTTTCCTAGGGAAAAAACTTGCTGGGCCATTCTCGTGACTTTGCTGTTTTCTCCGCTGTGGTGCGATCTCTGAGTTGGTTTATTTAAGTTGGGGATGTGTGGGGGCACAGCCCCCCACATTGGGGTGTGGGGGGAAGCCCCCACTTTAATTTGTTTGTGTGTGTGTGGGTGTGTGTGTGTGTGTTTGTGTGTGTGTATATATATATATATATATATATATATATATATATATATATATATATATATATATATATATATATTTTTTTTTTGATCAGTGAATTTAGGGAAAAAATTCACTGATCCGTGACTTCGACATTTTTGGGTTTGGAACTTTACAGTTCGACAGAAGAGTGTTTGCTATTTTTAGCGTTCGCTATTCTGATATAGATGCAATTTATGCATTCATGTGTACTGACTATCATTGAATTATCAAGTCCATCTCATGGCAGGAAAGACACTTTTGTATAGAAACGTAATTGCCAGTATACCCTGCGTCAGACATATAAGTCATATGATATCCAGTGCTATGCATAGTTATTATGTATAATTATCTTTACATTGTTCTTTATTTTTTAAAATTGATTGGACAAGCAGGAATAAAATTTGGAATGTGCTAGACTGGAACCCTGGATCAACTGTATTATAGGCATTAACTTATATCAGTTGCCGCAGGGAAGGCTGGGTTAAAGATATATTTTCTTTACAGTCATTACTGTGCAGAGTGCATATTGCAACTGAGACCTTGTTGGTCAGACATGCTTATTAGTTATAGATACACATTAAAGAGTTGTTAACTATGTATGTGCGTGACATGAAAGTTCAGAACATAAATGATTAATTGTAAAAATATAATTGAACTGATACACAGATTTAGACATTTAATATATATGATAGCCCGTGTATGCTAAATGCACCTGCTATATATAGTTATTTGCATGTGCGATTATTTATCTATTGTGAATTTTTCTATAAAATAAAGTGGAGCAGCATTAATAAAACTTTTGAGTTTGCTGGATTAGAACCCTGGCTCATCTGTATTATAACCCTTAACTTACACCTGCTACCACAGGAAGAGCTAGGCAGCAGCTGCATATTTTCTCATTCATTATTGTGTATGTGTATTGACCATTGTTTAGCATGTTGGCGTGGTGGAATACCACACATGTTACAATGTATCCTTTTTGAAATTGACAATGTCTACTTATTGTCTGCTGGTGTTCTGGACCTACTGACTGCAGTGCAACACCACTTACCCTGTTTGCGTAAAGGTCAGCAAAAATCCAGCAAAGTATCCTTTTTGAAACTGACAATGTCTGACTATTGTCTGCAGGTGTTCTGGACCTGCAGGAGTTGCGGAAGCTTGCTGACCGTGATACGATGCCTCTTAGTGTGTTTGCACAACGGAAGGCAAAAGATGTAGCAATGCATCTTTTATGAAACTGACAATGTTTGCTTATTGTCTGGGACATTATTCCATGTTTGTGCAGAGGTGAAGAACATGCAAGCAAGATTAGCAAAGCTCAGGGCCGGTGCTAGCATTTTGGGGGCCCCCAGCAAGGTTCAAGTTGGGGGCCCTACTCAAGAGAACATAAAGTGTTACCACATTGCCATTGCACCCCCTTCCTGTCAAGCTCATCCAGCACCATTTATAGGTTCATAGGCTGGTACTAGGCTATCGGCCCTAGGGCCTATGCAAGCCTAGCCATAACAGTTCCCTGGATATTTCTTCCCACAATATTTACTTCCCTGGGCCCCTGTCTAGCAGGGTGACTGACATGATCCCCAGGGTGAATTTCCTATCTCCCATCCAATCATCAAGGTTCCTTTTAAAGAGGGCCAATGAGGTGCTCTGCTTGACATGTATGGGCAGTCTATTCCAGAGTATGGGGAGTCTCTGGGTCAGGAACCTGTCCCTCCAGCATGTTTTGTTCATTGTGATGACAAGGTCAAGATCCCTGGAGCGTGTAGCTCTGAGGGATTGGGATTTCTTTAAGTGGAGCATGTCCAACAGCTCAGGGTTTGACATGGCCTTGTATGTTAAGCAGAGATCGCCTCTGAGTAGACGATATGCCACAGAGTATAGCTGGAGTTTTTTTAGATGGTCAGCATATGGCATCTGCTTTAGGCCTGTGATTCTTTTAGTGAGGTATTTCTGTGGCCTTTCCAGCTGTTGCAGATGTCTTGTGAGGTACATACCAAATGGGGCATTATACTCTATAATGGGTCTAATGAGGGATGAGTACAGTGGGACAATGACCTCCTTTTTCTGGATGAAAAGCCCTTAGTGATGAGGTGTGCCACATAGAAGGATTTCCTGACTGTTGTGGCGATGTGGTTATTGAAAGTGAGACCACTGTCCACCTGTGTCCCTAAGTCTCTCATCACACTTTCAATGTTTAGTGTCCTGCCACCTATGTGGTAATTCATGGGTACATGTTTTTTCCAAAGGCGATAACTATACATTTCTTGGCATTAAGCTTGAGCCCATGGCTCTGGCACCAGGCATCTGTTTCTGTAAGGCCCTTTTGTAGAATATCCACATCATTTGGGGATTCAGTAATGGCTCCCAGTTTGCAGTCATCTGCAAACTTTGTTAGCCAGAGTCCCTTAGTGTTGGCCTGTACTTCAGAGAAGTAGATGCCAAACAAGAGTGGTCCCAGGACTGAACCCTGGAGGTACTCCACTTGTCTGGAGCTGGATTTGGAGTCGGCTACTTTTACAGTCTGGGTTCTGTCAGTAAGCTAGTTGGCAACCCATCGAGTGACGTAGGGATTTATGCCCAGCTTAGTAAGTTTATCTATGATTCCAGAGTGGGGGATGGTGTTGAAGGCCTTGGCGAGGTCCAGATAGGCTGTGTGGACCACCTTACCCTCATCCACAGCTCTGGAGACTGATTTGAAGAAGTCATTCAGATTCCGGAGACAAGATCGGCCCTTCACAGACCCAAACTGTGTGGGGTCCAGTGTTTGAAGGTTGCCATTGTCTTTGTTTATAAGTTCCATGCTAATGCGTTCCATGCCCTTGCAGGTCAGGCTTGTCAGACTGATGGGACGGTAGTTCCTGGGATCCAAGGTGGATCCTCCCTTGTAGAGCAGGATAATTGTAGCTGTGTGCCACTCAGTGGGTACGAAGCCCGAGGTGAGGCTATGATTAAACATGACACTTAGGTGAGGTGCCAGTTTATTTTGTAGTTCATGTAGTACACAGCCTGGGATGTCATCTGGTCCCATGGATGCTGTATTCTTAGCTTGGGAGAGTGCGGGTTCTACCTGTGTGGCCATGATTATCGGAATTTGGCAATCTTTTGGTATTGAGATGGGCCCTTTAGGGGGTGAGAGGGGGGTGAAGTTGGCACTAAATCGATCTGTCAGGATATTGGCAATATCCTTGGGATCAGTATATTTAATGAGATTCTGTTGTAGCTCAGAGCAGATCTGAGCATTGCCATTTAGATTCTTGACATAACTATAGAATGCCTTGTGGTTGTCTTTGGAATCTTTGAGAATTTTATTTTCTTAACTAGCTTTTGAGGATTTTATGAGGGATCTCAGCTTCTTACTGAGGCTGGTGAGGGAGTTTTTTGCATCCTGGGATTTTCCTCTTTTTTGCAACAGTTTCTTCCTTCTGTTGTATAGTTTGTTTATAGCTGGGGACCACCAGATTGGCTTCGTTTTCTTGGAGAAGAGCATTTTGGTTCAATTTGGGATGGCATGATTCATGCACGAGTGGATGTGCTCGTACAGTGCCTTAGTGTAAGATTGTGCAGTCGAACGTCCAGATCCCGTCTGCGTGGGTGTTGTGAATTTTGTCACTTCTGACTTCAGTAGATTGAAGTTGGCTTTGGAGAAGTTTTTTTAAGGAGGTTTCCTTACTGGAGGGTGGGTGTGGGATGTGGATGTCAAGGGTGATTTGCTTATGGTCAGACCTGATCAATGAGGGGGTGACCACTGGTGTGGAGCATCTATCTCCCATGTTGGTAATGACCAGGTATAGGATATTAGAGCCCCTGGTGGGACAATGGATTAGTTGATCCAGGGCATTGGAATTTATGAATTCCAAGAACCGTTGGGAAAAGGAGTTGGTACCCGAGTAGTTTTCCCAATTAATGGCAGGGTAGTTGAAATCACCCAGTATTAGCTTGTTTGGTTGTATCTTAATATTTTCCAGTATGTTTAGAAAGGTGTAGTGAGAATCTTGGGGCATGGTGGGGTATCTGTAGCAAGCTACAGTTTGGATTGCATTCTTACCTAGTGTTAGTTGCACCTGGAGAATTTCAAATGCATTGTGTTGGGCAACTAGCCTGGAGGTATGAATATCCTTGGTGAATATGGACACTCCTCCACCTTTAGTGTTTCGGTCTTGGTTTTGTGGCCGAAAAGTGTGGTAAGAATTGTAGCCTGGTATTGCAGGGGTGCTCCCTGGAGCCTTGAACCAGGTCTCAGTTACTGCACAGATATCGATGTTCTCCATTTTTAGGAGTGCAACGAGAGAGTGCATTTTGAGGTTTAGACTTCTAGCACTGAGTAGCATTACCTTCAGATTTTGCATGCTTATATCTGTTACGGTGATGGTTTTTTGAACCTTGCCTAAAAAAGGCAGTATATGGGTGGCAAGAGCTTTAGCCAGTAACCTAAATCCCAGGGGTGACAGGTGCAGATCATCTCTGGCAAAGCATCGTGGTTTGTCGATTATGTCTTCCCAGGCAGACAAATACTGGATCCCCTTTGAATGACACCAGAAGCTTAGCCAATTGTTGAAGTCAATCATTTTGTCCTTATACTGTGGTATAATTCTGGGCGAAGGCAGGATGCTACTTAGGGCTAGGGTCATATCTGCCTGGGTCACATGATCCAAGAGCTCTTCCATGTCTCTTTTCATGTAGTCCAGGGAGGTACGTCTCAAGTTATTCACTCCGGCATGGACAATGACAGAGTCGTATTTGTACTTGTTGTGGAGTGAGTTGAGTGCATGCGTTATGTGGCGGATCCTGGCACCCGACAGGCAGCTGACTGTAATTTTCTCCTTGTTCAGCCTGGTGAGTGGGACATCAGTGTGCCTGACTATAGAGTCACCTATGACTAAAGTGTTGGGTACATTGTTTTGCCTTAGGGGCTGTTGTTGGGTGGCGCACTGGTGTGAGCTATTTGTCACTTTGGTTGTGATGTGTTTGTTTGCGTTTCGGCTTCGGAGGTCATTGTTGCTTGGGCAGGTTAATGTTAATGGCCTCCGCATATGTGGGTTTAGTGTTGCTATGTGTGGGTGTTGACGGTGTGAGTTTTGAAGGGCTATGAGTTGCTTGAGGTGTAATGCAGGTGTTAACCTTCTTTTCCTTACTGTCTAGCACAATCTTGGCCGGAGAGAGCTTTGCTTCCAGTTTGGCTATGTAAGTGCATCTCTTGCAGGTTGTAGTGTTGGGTGGTAGGAGGAGAGGATTGTCTGTGTACATGAGGCAGTTGCTGCATTGCCCCAGTATGCCCAGATTCACCAGGTGGACAGGAGAAATCACCGGAAGCTGACCCTTGGACATGCCTGTTTAGGTGCTTTTTTGTAATGATCAGCCACTAGTGTCACTACATTCAGATCATTAAGAATTGATGTGCCAAGCCACACACTGGCATTTAGTACTAGTGTTGCATTACAACAAACCCCTGTACCACAGCAAGGTAGCTACTCACAGGTACACACACTGACTGGCATTTAATACCAATGTTACATTATGACAAAAGTCTAGGCACAATACTGGATGAAGTGAAAACAAAAAGGCGTAGCATAAACAATGTGCTTATACAGTCCGTGACCCCCTGTTAAAAAACTCCAGGCAAACAATGGACAGTGCAACATTCTCAGGCCCTAACCACACTCCAAACCTTTCAACACAATAAGTGCAGACAACAAAAAAACTTAAGTCAATGAAAAAAGTTAAGTCATTGCATCAGTAGTACATTGTTGGTAAACACAATAGTAGCGTAACAGGGTTTGCAGTAGTATACATTCAAACATCTGCACCTTCTGCAACATTCTCACAGCTGCTAACTACCCACCCAACATTAGGCATTGTAAACAATGTACAGGTCCCCTCAACCTCCAAAGAGCATAACTCAAACAACCAATAACAACTGCAGAACAAGGCGTAACATCAGGGATATTTAAACAGTACTACAAATCAAGATAGCCAATGTTTGCTAGCATGCATTAAGATATCAGGCCCCATCAACATCCAAATAGCTAAATTCAAACAGCCACAAATAACTGCAGAACAAGCTGTAACATCAGGGAAATTTAAACAGTACTGTAAGCCTAGACAGCAGAACAGTGTTTGCATTAGCATGCATTAAAATATCAGTACATTCTGTGGAATTCTCACCCCCCTCCCCCATAGCCGATGCACAATAATCCTGGATAAAGTGAAAACCAAAAACATAGGCATAGCATTAACAATGTGCTTATACAGTATGTGACCCCCCCCATTAAAAAAACTCCAAGCAAACATTGAACACTGACAATCTCACAGGTAACCACACTCCCAAATTTTCAACACGTTAACTACGGACAACTAAAAAACTGCAGTCATTGCATGAGAGAGTAAAACATTGTGGTTATACACAATAGTAGCATAACAGGGTTTGCATTAGTATACATTCAAAACATCTATGCCTTCAACAACATTCTTACAGCTGCTAACTACCCTCCCAGCATTAGGCATTTTAAGCAACATACAGGCCCCATCAACCTCCTAACCTCTCAGCATAATTCAAACAGCCAAAAAAACTGCAGAACAAGGTGTAACATCAGGGATAGTGTAAAACGGTACTATAAACCTAGATATCAGAACAGTGTTTGACAAATTTGTAAAAAACTCAAAACCTACTGCAAATTCAGCTGACAATCTACCAGCAGAATTTCAGAAAATAGTAGCTGAAGCCAGTTCTTAGCCTGAATACTTAAAAAATCCATTACTGAGAAATACGTCCCAGCCATCTTGTAAATATCATACATTATTCTCTCAACAAACTACTAACTACTCTTGCCAATCTTATTCGCATCCCCCTAGCCCTCCACTGGCTCCAAAGCTACCCAACAGGTCATAAACAGCCATAAAAATGTCTCCAGGATCTACTCCCCTCTACTTCCACTCACATTAGTAGTCTCACAAGGCTACATCCTTGATCCACTTCAGTTTAGTGGATTTATTATCAATCTCCATACTGCCACATCCCTAGCACTCACAACCCAATATGCTGACATTGATCTACCATGCAACAGGTCATGTCCCAACCCAGGCTGAAATAAGCTAATCTTCACCACTTACCCCATACGCCTAAAACTATTCACTTAGACATCACCTCACAAGACTGCCCACCTATGCCTGCTCTAGCCAATTACAATATCCTTCTCTGTCCCATTATTTAGCTCCCATTCTCTCTACCTTTTACATATACAGCATAGATACTGCCAAATAAAACTGTACCTCTTGCCCCAAATAACTAACTTACGCACTCTCCTAACGGGCAGTCAGAATTAAATGTATATTACATTTCACATTCCCTTATGTTGTCCCTCATACAAACAGATAAACCAAAATAAAAAATTACAAATGTACTGAGATTTTAGGACAAAAAATATGTCCTAGGTTTTTTTAATAGTTGCATAAAACAGTTATTTTTCATCTGAAACACTTAAATGTTATAACAAATAGCATAAGCAAATCAAATGCTTTAAAAATGAGCTTTTATTTTGGCAAAAAAGTGAAGTTCTGTCCTTTGCACTGGCCGTGGGTATCTTTTGTCCTGCAAAATCTCATGCTTCAACAAAAAAAAATGTCCCACTTTGGGCATTTGAAAAGGTGGCAACCCTACCCGGCGCCCAACCTTCCACAGAAGGCACACATGTGTGTGCACTCATGCCTAGGGCCAATTTAGAGTGCCCAATCCACCTACAGCATGTCTTTGGGATGTGCGAGGAAACTGGAGCACCCGGAGGAAACCCACATGACCACAGGAAGGACATGCAGACTCCACACAGAAGGCACCCCAGCCGAGGATGGAACCGGAGAACCTCTTGCTAACCACTGCACGATTGTTACATATTTTTTATTATTTATTTTATTATTACACAAAAACAAAAGACCCAAGTTCCATTTGTAATGTTGCTTGATTGGCTAATGAAGTTATGGGTAAGGAGCAGAATTAATACCCTACTCCCCCCTTCCTTAATTTAAAAAGTTAGATGTTAGAGGACCACAGGGAATTTTTCTCCCCTATCATATTTTATGGAGGGGCAAGCACCATTATTTTTACCCCAGACCACCGCTACGTCACTGAAGAAAAACCGCAAACTTTTATACACACACACACACTCACACACAACACACACACACACACACACACACACACACACACACACACACACACACACACACACACACACACAAAATCATGCACACAGGGTCGCACACTCACACACGTATTTGCACTGTGCGCAATGTGTACTGTTGGAACATATTATCTTAATTCTTCTTCCTCACTCTACCAACCTTCACCACCCCATCCCCTAGTCTAACTATTGTTTCTCTGCTAGTTGTATTTAATAAATGACTATGCTGGCACTATACTCGGAAAATCCTGGCCATTTATATCACCTTGTAATGTAAACACATCTATCTATGCATGTCCTTCATGATGCAACTGTGCCTCCCATATAAACACCCTATCTACCCCATTCTGTTACACTTCCTATTAAAATGTATACCGGTACATTTGTTTACTCTTCTCTGTAAAACTGAAGTTTATTTTAATATGCTTGGATATGCCTGTTTATCCACCACACATGTAAAAACATAATGTACTACATGGCTTCTTGTTCGTCTGTAAATTGTTTTTTCCTCCATTCTGTTTCTGATGTTATGTTAAACCTATACTTTTGTTCCTTTTCCTTAATGATGGAGATTTCCCCCAGCCATATTCTGTTAAACCATTATATCTAAAATGATTATCTGTAGATGCATTTGTTATTCTTCTCTGTAAAACTTGTTTGTTTTTGATATGCTTAGATATGCCTATTTATCTACACATGTAAAAATGTGTGTGCATGGCTTTTTGTTCATCCGTAAATTGGCTCTCTTCTCTGTTTTGCTTCTGATGTTAATTACATAAAAGCTAATTTTTATGTACCTTTTTCCTTGTGGTGGAGCGTTTCTCCCCGGGCTTACGCAGAAAATGGGTTTCTTGCCCAGTCAGACATTCCCAGTAACCAAATGTCAAATAAAAATAAACAAACAAACTTGTGATTTCACAAAACCGTTTCCTACTTACTGTCTATTGGCACTGTATGCTTGCTTAAGCATTAAGCGTGCTGATTATGTGATTTTGGGGCATCACTGCTGAAGTGAAACCCCGACCCGATGTGCAAAATGGGAAAAGAGGTAGAGGACGGATGGATGGATTGCTAATTTTGCTGTGTTTATCAATGGCGTTATACTAATAACAGACCACTGACCGAGATGGTTCACTGGCTCTCAGTCAACATCACATCATTGGGTTTTGTGACAACCTGTTTCTTTACCCGAGAACAGAGGAAGTCTTTAGACTGCATTTTATTACATTTAATGGGGGCTGGCACATGAACCACAAAACAAAACCCACTGCAACGGATCAGTGATATTGGCCATTACCAGAATTCTATGAACCGTTTATTTGTACGAAATCAAATGAAATGTGGAGTGGTCACTTAGTTCGCAGGCTGCTGCAGCCAATCAGATCCCTTGTTTCAGTGAGTGGACCTGATTGAGCACAGCTTGCCAGCGAATCAAAAAAAAAAAAAAAACCCGGAAATACAGTCGATTTTCATGGTGACAGCAGGGAACTATGCGGACGTCCACGAGGAGTCAAGCCAAAGAAGAGTAATGGTCGGAGCATCCTGTAGCTGCTGAATGGGGGCCCTCATTCATGGGGAGGTAATCGGGGGCTACCCGCGGCCGCTGGTTTCACGGGTGCCTAACGCCGGCTATGGCAAAGCTCAACATGTATTAATATTGTAAAAAAAAAAAGTATTTATAAGTTTTCATCACTAAAAGATAAATGTGGGACTTGAACCTTTCTCTACATATACTATGTAATGTGTGGTTCATCATGTTTACCAGGTAAACTTGATTCACAGCTTTAATTTATGCTATCTTTATCATGCAAGCAGCTTCTATTAATTTTAATTTATTTTGCCGTTTCACTGTATTTGTACTAAGCCATGTGTCACACAATATACATAAAAGGAAACATATACAACATTATAAAAATATTTTTAACACACCTTACAGATTTTTACACATGTCTGGATTTGAACTGTCAGACTAATGAAACTACAAAACGCATTATGGGTGTCTTATCTCTCTTTGCCATAGAAAAAACTTTGCAGCAGTAATGTAAGTCATTGTGCATACAAGCAAGTCCCATTTCCTCCACAGTATTAACAAGACATATACACTTGTATACCCTCAGTTGTTTGTGCATGTGTAACATATTTAGTGCAATGAGTGCTCACACAACCATTTATGAATTTTGTGTTAAACAATGCAGCTCTGCCTTTGCTTTGCGTTATGTTCATTCTTCTCTTATCTGTGCTGTACTCAGACATGCAGGCTATAGGGCATTTTGTATATTGTTATTAAAATGTATTATAAAATAGCATAACAGTAAAATACAGTTTTCCGCAAAAGAAGTAGAGTTTGGCTATTAGTAAACTACAATGAGAAATGTATGCTGTTCACTTCTTCCATTTAAAAGCTTCCTACACTAACTTCTACATTTTGTAAGTGTATCATGGGTGACACACCCACTGGAGGTAAGGTAGTCTGAATTGCTGTTGTGTCTTCCTTCTCCCTCACACTAATCATTCACAGTTGCAATCCATTAGCAACAAACACTGAGACAGTGCCTATATTATATTTATACTTGCTAGACAAAGTTAAACATTTGGGATTCAGCAGCTCAAATGAGGTCACACCTCATTTGCATCTTCACAGTGCTTAGAGGCCTGAATGTATACTATAAAAAGGTAACTGTATAGCTAGAGAACTTGAAGGTGAGGAGAGTTGTGTATGTGGAGAACACAGTAGATTGCTATTCATTTCGATTTATCTGCACAGAAGGCTTCTGATCTTGCCAAGGTATGATTGTATTTTTCAAGTACACGTTAGATTTGTTGACATGTTACAAAGATTTTTTTTATGTATATATGCAATATAAAATGGAACTTTATCTGTATGCACTTCTTATAGTTCACTGTTGGCATAGGCATTTTTAAAAACAAACTAGTAAATAAATACTGATACAACCAAGCAAAGGCTCTGGGAAAGAAACTCACGGTCAGCAAAATAAAATAAAATAAAATCCGTTTAATATGAAGCGCTTTTCATCACCTACAATGAGGCAACTTCTTCAGATAAATTACAATTAAAAAGCCACCATTTTATATACTGATCTGGTCACATGATCAAAGAAAAACATTGTATCAATGCTGCACAAAATAGTGTCAACAATGTAATGTTAAAAAAACATCAAATTTTTAACTGTTGTTTACACAACCACCTCACAATAAATCGACAAAGTATTTACTCTTAATGAACAAGTTTGGCAAACTTTGTCTAAAAAACAGTAGATAATGAAGTTGAATTTAAAACAAATCTACGTTGATGTTAAGGGCACAAACTAGTAATGATATACAAAAATATCATAGTAAAAAAAAATATATATATATATTGTCATTTTATATTGTTCAATATCTAACCAAATAATTAAAGAATTGAAATATGTGTATGTATTTTTTATTATTATGATTAAATAACTAATTAATGGTAAATAACATATTAAAAAGCCTATCTATCCAGGCTTTTAAGTTTAAGAAGACACGCAATGTTACAGTATTCATTTAAGCCAGGCTCAACAAATGCATTAGTTCTTAGTTGCCATGACAATTCACGTTCTTCCAAGAGCAAGTTTAAAGGGCCTCCTCTAATATCATACTGTATTTGGTTAATTGCTCTAAATTTGAAACTATGACCTTCATGTAACATACTACGTTTAGCTGATGCATTTTCTACTTTACTCATAGCTATTGCATAAGTATGTTCATATATCCTATCTCATAAACGGCGTTCAGTTTTGCCTATGTAGAATGCCTTACATAATGTACAGGAAGCTACATAGACAACTAATTTAGAATTACAATTCAATTTATAATTTGTAGAATATTGTTTATCACTGATAGTAAATTTTGTACCTGTAGTAACAAATTTACACATATGCTTCATATTAAACGGATTTTATTTTATTTTGCTGATCGTGAGTTTCTTTCCCAGAGCCTTTGTTTGGTGGAATAGGCATTTTTGGCAGGCATTTTACTTTCTCAGACAGACATCCCTTATTAACTTTCATCACAAGTGTTGCTGTTACATCTGGTTATCTCACACTCTTCTTATGCTATTTTAGGGAAATGTAATGTACTATACTGTCAATGACACGGGGGTGTTAGGCTTCTCAGATGGCCCATAGACATCTCCAGAGGAGTGCTGAGCACAGTGAGAGGTGACTGGAAATTATATAAAATTGACTTTTCTGTTTTAAATCTGTACATATATTTTGTGACAACTGAGTTGAAAGCATTTATAACAATGTAATTATGTAATATTCCTTGGTTTGTACAAACTGTCATTTGCCTGTTGTTTTGGGGGTGGGGAACCAAGTACCAGTTGTGTGTTGACACAACAAAAGTTGTGTTTCAAGAGGTTTGCTCTTGAAATTGTGTAGTCATCTTGTTATTCTGTGGTAAACAATACATTACTCCATTGGTATTCCTTGTTTTGGAGCAAACATTTTTTTTTGTGTGCGAGTGTGATATGGTACAACCACATAACCTTAAATTTTAATAACTGAACTCTGTGTCTCCAGTGTTAATGTTGAAAATATAAATGTGTGTGTGTGTGTGTGTGTGTGTGTGTGTGTGTGTGTGTGTGTGTGTGTGTGTGTGTGTGTGTGTGTGTGTCTGTAAGCAGGAATTTCATTATGTGATATTTATGTATTGTATCCTTCTTTCTTTTATGTCACATAGGATTATGGCACCCAAGTGTACAAATCCACGTAACCACCCTTTTAGTGACTCAGAAAATTATGCCATTGTCCAGGCATTCAGGCGCTATGCTGCCTTTCTGTTTGAGAAAGGACGTGGGGATATGGCTGCCAGAATGCAGATTTGGAAGCAGATAGTCAATGACATAAATGCTGTAGGGGACACACCAGGACATATGATCAGGTGATCATAGGGCCACTGATATGATTTCATCAGTCCAGAGGAGAGAAGCTGCAGTTGCCCGTGAACAGCTGGGTACTGGGGTGGGGGTGGGGGCTGCTATAGAGCCACCACTGACACCAAATGAAAAGTTCCTGTCCACTGTCAAAGATTCAGATAGCTTCAGTGGAAACTGCAAAAAAACATGCGATTGATGTTGGTGCTGATGTTTCTGGGAAGACAAGTATGTCGCAGGATAAGCTTCCAGGTAAGCTTACAGATGTCAGTTTGTAATATTTGCTTGCATAATAAAATATTGTAAGCAATAGTTCATGTGGTTTTAATTTTATTTTATATTTTTCGTTTGGAAGAACCTATTGATAAATGTATATAGTTATAAATTTTTGTTCATTACACATGGGCTTTAGGTGAATGTGTCAGCCAAGTTTCAGTTGAAACTATTGTTAATGAACATATAGGCAAAATTGTGTATTCACTGTCCCTCTGTGTTACTGCAATTTGTGATGATTGTGTCCTTACCTTGCTTCAATTTTTTTCAGGACCATCCTCCCTAGCAAGTGTGGAGTCATCTGCACATTGTAAGGCAAACATTTTTATTTGATTATTGATGACCATTTGTCAGAAATATGCATTTATTTGTATGTGTGAGGTGGTGTCATGACTGCATGTATTGCTGTACTATCTGTGATTGTGGTACCAGTGTTAGTTTGTTAGCATAATATTAAATTTTACTGTCGGTATTAATTTCATTCCCGTGTTGTCTGTGATAGTGGTACCAGTGTTAGTTTGTTAGCATAATATTAAATTTTACTGTCGGTATTAATTTCATTCCCGTGTTCTCTGTGATAGTGGTACCTGTGTTAGTTTGTTAGCATAATATTAAATTTTACTGTCGGTATTAATTTAATTCCCGTGTTCTCTGTGATAGTGGTACCAGTGTTAGTTTGTTATCATAATATTAAATTTTACTGTCGGTATTAATTTCATTCCCATGTTGTCTGTGATAGTGGTACCAGTGTTAGTTTGTTAGCATAATATTAAATTTTACTGTCGGTATTAATTTCATTCCCGTGTTTGTTGCTTGTTATCACAGGTGATCCTGATGGTGGAAGTGTAAGACTTACCTCCTGATATCAGAGTATCAGCAGACTCTGATGATAATGGTGGCCAAACAGAGGCACAGTCATGGGGTGCAGAGGTTGAATCTGACATGGAGGTTGACATTCAGCCATCCCCTGTATTTGACTAAGTATAGAAGACACCGCGTGAATATCTTTTATTACTAGAATGCATTCTTACACAGGTAACAGATGGCAACATTTACATGTCAACGTTGTAACTATTGAAAGTATATTTTAGAGGACAGGCAGGTCTGATTCAACAATATGTTGGTGGAACCTAAGTTTAGATGTAATTGTAAAATGAAGTGTTTAGTTTATTTAGCTAAATGTCAGATGTGTCAGTGGTTTTATATTGGTAAAACATCCAGGAGTTTAAAAGATAGAATTTATGAGAATATGTATAACATAAAAAGAGAGAATGTCAGCAATGTGCTAACTGAGCATAATAAGGAGTTTCCTGCACCAATTTCCTTTTTTTGTGGGGGATTAAAAAAAACAGAAAAAATCCTAGGGATGGCCTTGGTGATTTATGGCTGGAATTTTGGGGGCTGTGATGGCAGCTTGCCACAGATGCTACTCAGCTACCCGCTTTAAATGTTAATTTATCACTTAATTGTATTTTAAAACTCAAATCCATGGAATTTTTATAAAATGTTTGATTTTTATTTGCATCATTTTGGTTTGAAACAAACAATGACTTGTGCTGGCAATTTGATGTTTTTAATCCTGTTGTGCATGCTTTCCATGGCGAAGGAACAGGAAGTTGCATTCTATTGGTTACTTTGAATATTGGGTGTGTTTAAGAATGTTTTATATTGCCTTGTGTTTTTAATCTTGTTTATTCTGATGAAGTCTCTGATACTAAGGGACAAAAACACTTAGTAAAATTAATATTTTACTGCTGGACTGTGGCGTTGCATGGTGTCTTCTATACTTAGTGGCTTGTTTGTTTCTGGTGTTTTTGAGGTTATCCCTTGTATTTACATCAGAAACATCCAATCGGCCTATGCATACCTATTCCAGTGAGCCATCAGCTATTGGACAGTGTGGTTACTATGGCTAGAGTGCTGGTTAACTCTGGCCGTAGCCAAAGTGTGGGTGAGATGCCACACAGCAGGATTGTTAGGGGAGCTTGGAGAAATCCTGCTGTCCACCCTCCATTTGATCATAGTGTGTCTTTACATACCACTCAACATACGTTTAAGGCCTTCATGGAGGCATAGGCATTTTCCAATAAGGCCTCCAAGGACATGCTTAGGGTTGTAGATGTGGCACAGGCTGAAATGCCTGACTGCCTCCACTGTGTAGCTGATTCAATGGATCAGATGAATGATACATAGAACAGGCAGTGTCTGTGATGGAACATCTGCTTGGGGGGTTACAGCATCCACATGGACGTAGGCCAGCAGCATCTGATGTTAGCCAACATGGATGTGTCCAGTCAAGGCTCCTGTAGTGTCATTACTTCCACTGCTCCTTTAGTGAATGAGGTGCCCAAATCTAGATGTGATAGGGCATGGAGTCATTGTCTTGGGTGTGTTTGTGATGAGAGTTCGTCCAGCATACATCAGTCATGTTCAGGTAGTAACAGTGCATCTGACCATGGGTATGGATGTGCCAGTGCAACTCTTGGTGAGCCAGTTCACAAAGTTGAGGGCGATGAGAATGAACTGTTACCTCTACTATGTATAGCTCACACCTGTCCAATATACCAGGATGTAGAGCTAACAAAGACCTTAGCTGTGTTCTTGCAGACACTCATACACACGTTTCACCTTGAGCGCCCATACAGACACACTCATATAACATTTACATGGGTCAGTCATGAGCCTTACAGCTCATTTGCTCTCACTGGCCCTTTGATACTTTATCCAAATTTATGCCTGCTTGTCTTTCTTACTCACATGCACTTACTACCTTTTGTGTCAGCCTTGGCCTCCTGCCCCCCCAAACAACACCCTGTGAAAATAATGATAACTGTACCATAGCCTTGATTTTTTTTATCTTTTGGAGTCAGGGATACATAAGTATTTTGTCTAATGCCCAGGATGCATAGCTGACTGAGTGCTTAATATAGATGTGTTTGTGATGCTCTTTTGGAAATTGTACTGCTTTCTTACAGGTTTTTGTAATGTGTGGATCTTTGATGCACAAGGCCTATTAGTTGATAGAAAACACATCTATTGACATAAGTCATTGCAGTCACATATTATCATTGTTGCAAACACACCCATCTTCTACTTAGTTATATTAGCAATTAACAGTATGCAAGGATATGACATTCATTTATGTTCTTAGCCATTTATTTTCCTATTTCAGGTACAACACTTACCTTGATAGTCCAGCAGTTAGAAGAGTTTTAATTCAGGGCTGCCTCTGTGTGATGCTAGCAGTACACAGCTATTACAGGGGTAAGTAAAGGCTGTGAGCATTGCCTGGCATCAATGTTACTGTAAGTATTGCATAGGATGAAGGTTTTACCCCATTAGGTGGTGACCGTGTGTGCTATCTGTTGCCTCTTGGCAAGGGTGAGGGCATATTTTGCACAGCTATGTCTACCAATACCCACAGAGGCTGGTGGTTCCCCCTCTGACTCCACACCTCCATGTGGCTGTGCTGACCTTGCCAGTGGTGGTGGGATGTGTGCTTCTTCCCTTTGGTGTTCCTGCTAAAGCTGTTTTCTCAGCAAAATATTGTGAAAGATGGCACAGACAGTGAAAATTTCGGCATAAGTATAGAGATTATATTGCAGGGCTCCCCCAGATGTATCTAGGCACTGGAACTGTGACTTCAGCAGCCCAGACATATACTCTATGATATTTTGTGTTTGAACATTTGCCTCATTATAGCATTCTTCGGTGGGTGAGTGTGCGTTTCTAATGGGCATCATCAGCCACAGCTCGAGTGCATAACCTGCATCCCCCAGTAAATGACCCTGTGGGATATTCCCCCATAGAAAACCTCTGACAGAGTTGACACACATTCAGGATGATTCCCTTAGCATTACACATGACCTGGCAGTTAATGGAGTGGAAGTCCTTTCTGTTTATGTACATCCTTCCCTGTTTCCTGGGTGGTGCTTTGAGTTCAATGTACGTGTTCTTGTAGTGTGTCTCTATCCACCCTGTAGTGCTCTACAATTTTCACCTCATGCAGACCACACAGAGGTAAATGGGGTCTAAACACCCTCCTCCTTCTTGGCTGAGGGCTATTAGTAGCAGCAGCAGCATAGACTTGGGCCTGTTCCACATACACATATAAAAGAATGACAGCAGCCCCTAACATTGTTTCTGTGTAGAGTAATTTCCATGGCTGTATTGCAATAGGTTTAGGAATTTGTAGGTAAAACTTGCACTGAGTCTACACAGTTGCTTTATAGCTTGTGAATAGCTCCTCCATCTTGAATTGGTTGATTGGCATACAATTCAGCTTTGTATGCTGTAATTAGCATGCCACAATGTTTGCCATGTTTACACGCTTACTGAATGCAAAACAGGGCACTACTGTGTGCATATCATGACAGGATTCACACGTGGTTTTAGCGCAACATGTAGGCTTTATTGAATCCTGCCCATGGTATTGCACACAACATTGTTACTTTTATATTTATTTAAATAAGACATTCTTACAGATATATTTTAACTTAAATGCCCAAACAGTATACAAATATAAACAAAAGATGCACATCCAAAGAAGATAAAGTAAAGCTCATGCGGAGGTGCTGAGGGATTACCTTGTGTTTAATTTACAATTATTGATTTAAAAAAAAAATGCACTTTGTAATTCCATGTGTTGTACTTAGACTTGAACTGTGCATGTTCTGTTAACATACTCTTCAGTTCAACGGAAGCGGTCACATATAAGGTACGTCCCACAGTTACATATACACATATAATGCCTCTAAAATATTACTTCAGTAAAAGGGAGGCCATATACATAGCTATTTAAATTTATCTCCATCTTGCATCATCCATTTAAAGAATCAAATTCTGAATCACATGAACGCTGTTTATAAATGAATGAGTCAGAAGGCATCATCTGAGTAGACAAAAAAATGGTAAATCCTTAACACTTCACATTAAGCAAAAACAATAGGCAATATGTTATCTTTACCAACAGGAGGGATAATTACAGTACCAAGTACATAAATCATCATATTAAGCTGTAAAACAAACTGCAAAATGCTTAAGACAACCCTTTCCTTAGTATATACAGATTGCTCAAAAGAAAGACGTCAACTGATTGCCACCTTAACTGTAGCCTTAGTAACATAGTTACTTCAAGCAATAATTCAACAGAAGTAGAAAAACAGAGTTTAAACAAAAATTAATCAACTGTTTGCTTCACTAGATTTTAAACAAAAATTAATGAAGCATTTGCTTCAGGTTTACTTTAGAACCATTGCTTTATAAACCTCTTCGTATTCTATGAAATGTCTTTAAAATGTATGCGTCCATTAGTGGGGGACAAATCTCTCACATCTCTTTCTCCTATTCTTGCTGTTTCTCTAGCTCAGTGTTGCTCTCTGTCATTAGCAAAAGCCATGTACAAATCAAATCAGGTACCCAGCTAAAACCTGCAATCATTTTTGTAGAAAGAATGTAAATCATTTTTAATCTGTGTTCAAATAGTTGGGAGATGCCATTTATATTAATCCAACCTAAAATCTAATGTAAATACTGAGATATTTCACATGTTTGAGGAAACAATGTATTGATCTTTTTTAGCTGTTTAAGGGGGAACTTCTTAGCTCAGCAAATTCCTCTTCAAATGGGTAAAAAAGACCAATGAACTGAATTGTGAGAACTTTATCAACTGTAGTTTGCCTCACTGAGGCACAGAATTTAGTAAGGGTCTATCTGTTAAACAGTGAGGGTGCATGCCATATCAGCTAATTAATTTGAATTGAAGGATGACCCATTGTCATCCATTTTGTACAATGTGTACACTATATATGTCACAATACACATTTTAAAATACTTTATATATTTAGTTTATTCGATGTGCCAGATTTTAAACATAAAAAGCCCATCTGTGGTTTATGATTTTGATTATATATTTATTTTTTTTTTCAGAACGCCTGGTAAGCTAAATGAATTTTGGCTTAAGTTTGTCATCTTAGGATTTACGTTTGCAATCCTGAAAAAAGTATGCTGTCTAGAGACCTGCTTTTTCTGAGGGTGGGGATTATACCTGTGGGTGTCTATTTCCTATCTCTCAACACTTTACCTCCAGAATTGGAGGTAAAACAAAAACTATTAGGAAAAAAGGTCCCAACCATTGTACTGTTTTTAAATACTGCTACTATTAATTTAGAAAGTTGACAGAAAAATGTATATATTGCTGTAATCAAACCAACTAGATTCCTACTTTTATGTATAAATTCTGTATAGATTATTATGATCACTATGTGTAACACTGTTTCTACTTCTGTACCAATTAATGTTTATTTTTTTTCTGTATCTATGTTCTTGTCGGAGTTTTCTCCCCAGGCCTCCACTGAAAATGGGTTCTTTAGGCCCAGTGGACTTTCCCGGTAAACAAATGCAATAAAATAAATAAATAATAAATAAATAAATTTGAATTAATATGTATTTTCTGAAGTAAAAGAAGTCTGCAGCTGCAATGATTATCAGCATTTATTGATGACTATCAATGTGTATTAACCTGAGTCCACCACTTTTTCTCAAAAAAAAAAAATCCAAATATAGAAGGATGGAGCAACATTTTGAACCAAAATTATGGACATCCTTAAAGATTAGGAACAGATGAAAGATGGTGTACAAGTTGGTATACAAACCCAGAAATTTTTGCAACTTGCCTGTCTTTTGATACTTTCAAATATGTATGTCTTTGCCCTACATAACTATCAGATCCCCAATATTGATTTGGCACATGATAGATCTAACCTGGCTAGAATATAAAAATAATGTCATATGTATATACTTCCTACATGTATAAACTTCTTGGGCAATAATGTCTACACTACGTGTACACCAAGTGTACATGATATGTATTCAAAAACATCCCTACCACTTTTTTTGTACTTTCTAGTCACATAAAAAGATTACACTGTGTACATGTAATCTACAGTTTGTGGTAACCTTTATGAATCTCTGTCAATATTTAAAGCAAGAAAATCTGTAGGAAAACTAAAACTAGTAGGAAGGTGTGAGTTATACCTCACCTTATATAGCTCAGTGTCTGTTATTCTAAAAGTGTATTGATTCTGGTTTAAGCACTTGAGCTTTCAGGCCAGTTATTTTACATTAAGAGGGTTCATGGTCTGCACTCTTGTGGGAGGAGAGGCTGGACTCTGCCCTTCTGAGCTGGGAATTTCTGGTTGAAGGCTTATAGTGCATGCATATCTGAACTGCTTCTTACTGAAGTTGGTGCGCCTTGTTTGCTGTGGCATAGACTGGATTCGGGCCTGCTGGATCTAGCTTTGTTTGTGTAACTTGAGCACTAATCCAGGCATTCTCTAAAGTATTCAATTATATTTATTACTGCTTGGTAGTAACTTGATTAAAGTGTAGCTATCATTCTAAGTCTTTTGGATTAAGCACTTGGGCTTCAGACCAGTTGTTTTACATTAGGAAGGTTTGTGGCATGCACTGTGGTGGCAGGACAGGTAGCTTTCATCCTTCTAAGTTGGGAACTGCTGATTGAGAGCCCAGTGTCTGTTATTCTTAAAGTGTATTAGTTCTGGTTTAAGGACTTGGGCTTCAGGACAGTTATTTTACATTAAGAAGGTTTGTGGTCTGCACTCTTGTGGGAGAAGAGGCTGGACTCTGCCCTTCTGAGCTGGGAATTTCTGGTTAAAGGTTTATAGTGCCTGAATATTTGAACTGTATCTTACTGAAATTGGTACACCTTGTTTGCTGTAGCATAGACTAGATCCAGGCCCGCTGAATCTAGCTTTGTTTATATGCTTGTTGTTTGTTTGCTTGTTATAGGTTCATAGGTTCATAGGTTAGTACTAAGCTAACTGCCCTTGCGAGCCATTGTAAGCCTAGCCAATTATCCCTTGTGAGACTCAAACCCTGCACCTTGTGTTTGTAAGGCAAACACCTTAACCATTAGGTCACCCTGGAACGCTAATTCCACCTAATACGCGGCTTCTCAGCGCTTCTGTGGATCACTAGTGATATCTGCATTGCTTACTGTACTTATTTCCTTGTTTCACTTGAAAGAAAGTTACTGTTTGTCGTTTTTGCATTTAAGTTACCTGTAACACATTGCACTTAAGTTACCTGGCACTTCCTCACTAAAGCAATTATATAAGTCAGCACTAAAAATTAAAAACACTTATTAAGGAATTCCCAATATTATTCTAGCATGTCCAAAGGTCAGTTGTCAATCTCCTCTCCGGTCCAGCTGGTGAATCTGGGAATCTTGAGGCAATGTTACAACTGCCTCATGTACACAGACAACCCTCTCCTCCTCCCAACAAATTCCAACACATGTGAGAGATGCAACCATATAGCCAAACTGGAGGCTAAGCTCTCTCAACTCAGTACTGGCATAACCAGTCAGGAGGAGAAGGAAACCACACTCACTACAATTCCAGTCTCACATAGACCTACCACGACAGCAAACCAAACACATAATCACACAAAAACATACTCGGAGGCTCTAAATAAAGATCTGCCGAAGCAGCAGAGACCTCCAAAGCAGACACCCAAGAAGCTGCTACCCCAAAACAAAACACGTGCAACACATATCTCACAAAGCCAGTGTGCCGAACAGTCACAGCCCTTAAGACTAAACAACACACCTGATACACTTGTAATAGGTGACTCTATTGTCAGGCACACTGACGTCCTGCTCACCAGGCTGAACAAGGAGAGGGTCACGGTGAGCAGCCTGTCAGGTGCTAGGATCCGCCACATAACACAAGCACTCAGGTCACTCCAAGGCAAGTACAAATATGACTCAGTCATTGTCCATGCTGGTGTGAATGACCTGAGACGTACCTCCCTGGACTACATGAAAAGAGACATAAAGGAGCTCTCTGAGCATGTAGCCCAGGCCGGTATGACCCTGACCTTGAGTAGCATCTTACCCTCACCAAGAATGATGCCACAATATGAAGACAAGATGATCAATTTCAACAATTGGCTTAAGTACTGGTGTCATTCAAAGGGGATCCAATGCCTGTCAGCTTGGGATGATATGCTTGACAAGCCACGATGCTTCGCTAGGGACGGCTTGCACCTGTCACCCTGGGCTTTCGGATATTGGCAAAGGCTCTTGCTACCCCCATAGTGCCTTTTTAGGCAAGGCTCAAAAGACAAACCCACCTCCATAGGTATCACAAGGGATAAGAAACTAAGAGTAATGCTACTCAACGCCAGAAGTCTAAACCTCAAGATGCACGACTCGAAACTCTCCTTAGCATGGAGAACATCGATATCTGTGCAGTAACAGAAACCTGGTTCAGGGCTCCCGAGAGCACCCCAGCACTACCAGGTTATACCTCATACCATGCTTTTCGCCCCAAAACTTGGACCGAACCACAAAAGGAGGGGAGTATCGATATTCATCAAAGATACCCACACCTCCAGGTTGGTGGCAAAGCACGAAGCATCAGAGACTATCCATGTGCAACTAACAGTGGGTAAAACTGCCTTCCAGTTTATAGCCTGCTACAGACCACCCTCCCAAACCCAGGAACCCCACTCGGCCTTCCTGAGAACACTGGAAAATATGAAGGTCTCTCCAAACACCATTATATTGGGCGACTTCAACTACCCAAACATAGACTGGGAGCATTACTCTAGCTCCAACACCCTAGCCCAAAGGTTCCTAGAATTTATAAACTCAAATGCTATGGAACAACTTGTTACCACTCCCACAAGAGGGAAAACATACTGGACCTGATCATCACCAACATGGGGACTCTATGCTCCAGACCACAAGTGTATCCCTCACTGGTAAGATCAGACCATAAACAAATCTCACTGGATATTCACATCCCGACCCCACCCCCTGCCCAGAAAACCACAGTGAAAAACTTCTCTAAAGCAAATTTCACACTCCTCAAAACTGAGGTGGAATCCTTCAAAGCCCCTGGGCCTGTGGAAA
The DNA here is from genome assembly GCF_019279795.1 of Protopterus annectens. Lineage (NCBI taxonomy): Eukaryota > Metazoa > Chordata > Ceratodontiformes > Protopteridae > Protopterus > Protopterus annectens. The sequence continues at coordinate 1,107,065,875 of NC_056741.1, forward strand.
ATACGGCCCAGACCGCAGAATCCTTTATAAACGCATTCTATGAACACCTTCAGGAATGCATGGATCATGCGATCCCAAATAAAACCAAGACCCAATCCTCCAAAGGCAGACGTCCTGTCTGGTGGACCCCAGCCATAAACAAACTATACAATAGAAGGAGGAAGCTACTAAATGACAGAGCAAAATCCCAAAAAGGAAAGGCATCACTGATCAGTATTAGCAAAAAACTACGGGCACACATAAAATTGTCTAAGGCCAGCTTCGAGAGAAAAATTGCACAGGACACTAAGGATAATCACAAGGCTTTCTTTAGTTATGTTAGGAACCTGGGTGGTAAGTCCCAGATATGCTCAGAATTATTCCAAAATGACAAAAAATACACCAAACCCACAGACATTGCCAACATCCTAGCTGACAGGTTCAGCGCAAACTTCTCCCCCCCTCCCCACCAAAAGGGCAAATATCTATCCCAGCAGAGTGCTGCCCCCCTGACATCTCAGATGCTCAGGTAAGAGCCGCCCTCTCCAAAGCAAAAAACACAGCATCAATGGGACCAGATGGTGTCCCGGGCTGCGTCCTACATGAACTCCAAGAAGAGCTAAACCCAAACATAAAACTACTGTTCAATCTCAGCCTTACTACAGGATATGTGCCCAAAGAGTGGCGTACAGCAACAGTGGTCCCTCTCCATAAAGGTGGTGCCTCAACGGATCCTGGAAACTATCGCCCCATAAGCCTGACTAGCTTGGTCTGCAAAGCTATGGAAAGGATCATCATGGACCTCATAAATAAAGATATTGGGGACCTACAAACACTGGATCCTACCCAGTTCGGCTTTGTTAAGGGCAGATCCTGCCTCTTAAACCTGGTTGATTTCTTTGAAACAGTCACCAAGGCCATTGACGAGGGGAAGGTGGTCCACACAGCCTACCTGGACCTCGCAAAAGCCTTCGATACAATACCCCACTCGGGCATTATAGATAAGCTCACCAGCTTAAATATAAACCCCTATGTCACTAGATGGATTGCAAACTGGCTCAAGGACAGAACCCACATGGTTAGAATTGCTGTTGCCATGTCAGACTCCAAACCAGTTACAAGTGGTGTCCCACAAGGCTCAGTCCTGGGACCTCTCTTGTTCGGTATATATTTCTCGGAGGTACAGGCCAACACGGAAGGACTGTGGCTGACCAAGTTCGCAGATGACTGCAAACTGGGTGCCATAATCGACTCTCCAGTCGACACAAGCATCCTCCAAAAGGGCCTCATAGAAACAGACAACTGGTGCCAGAGCCATGGCCTCAAGCTAAATGCCAAAAAGTGTACAGTCATCCCCTTTGGCAAAAACAAAGTGCCCACAAATTACCACATAGGTGGTAATCCATTAAGCACAGAAGAAGTAATTAGGGACCTGGGGACCCAAGTTGATAGCAATCTCTCATTTGACAACCACGTGGCCAAAGTGGTTAGAAAAACATTTTATATAGCCCACCTAATCATGAAGGGATTCACATCTAGATCAGGGGACATCATCGTGCCTCTTTACTCGTCCCTCATCAGGCCCATAATTGAGTACAATGCCCCTTTTGGGATGTACCTTACCAGACACCTGCAGCAACTGGAAAGACCCCAAAAGTACCTCACCAAGAGGATCAAAGGGCTCAAACAGATGCCATATGCTGCCCGGTTAAAGAAACTCCAGCTCTACTCAGTGGCATACCGCCTGTTCAGAGGCGATCTGTGCCTGACGTATAAAGCCATGTCCAACCCGGAATTAATGGACATGCTGCACCTCAGAAAATCCAAATCCCATCGAGCTACGTGCTCGAGAGACTTGAACCTCAGCACTGAAATAAATAGGACATGCTGGAGAGACAGATTCATAACCCAGAGGCTCCCTTCACTCTGGAATAAAATCCCAGTCCAGGTTAGGCAGAGTCCCTCATTGACTCTCTTCAAGAGGAATCTTGATGAGTGGATGGGAGATCGTAGGTTTACCCTGGGTATCACTTCTGTGTCACTGTTAGACAGAGGCACAGTATACTAACCTCGAAAAAGGGCATAGCAAAATAAATTTAAAATGGGTGACGAAAGCCAAACACATTCTGGCTAGGCTTATAAATGCCCTAGGGCAGATAGCCTAGTATGAACCTATGAACCTGTGTTGTCTCTTCACTCAGAAGAGTGTATACTTAGTGTAGGATTTATTGAATCCCAGGGCTTATGTTTTTATATGTCATATTAAATCATTTTGTAAAATATTTATGTCCAGAAAGTATTTAACCTTGTTTTTATAGGTAAGTATTTTAAATAGGTGATATAAATTGACAAATTGCTGCTTCAAAACTTTTTGAAGCTTGTTAATATTTTTAACTATGTGTCTCATAATAACTTTCTGAAAATATGCAATATGAAACATAAACATTATCCACCAGTTAATCATATTATTAAATACAGAATTCCTAGTTATGGAAAAATCTCTGCTTCAAGACAACATTACAGATGTGAAATTAACCAATCAGAACAAAATAAGGGTCATGGTGGACTTCCAGTATTATCAAACTCTACAATAAATACAAAAAGTTGCTGTTCAAGAAAACAAAGAGAAGGACCCAACAGTGAAAAAGCAATTTCTTCATCCTTAGCCAAATAAGACAACTTGTCAAATCCCTCCATTGAGAGAAATCTAGCAATTACTGCCAAGGATAACCATAAGGCCTTTTACAGCTATGTACATAACCTAAAGGGTAGGACCCAAGCATGTGAAGAACTGGTGGCCAACAGTATCAAACACACTGACCCCCACACAGATAGCAAACCTGCTAGCAGATAGGTTTGGTGAAAATTTAATTCCCTTATCCCCTCCTAACTTACAACAAACCCTCGCCCAAACTTCCCCCCTAACTTACATATCTGAAGAGCAGAGCCTCAAAGCCCTGTCCAAGGCAAAGAACACGGCCTCTATGGAACTAGATGACATCCCAGGCTGTCTTCTAAACATGATAAAACATGAACTAGCATCATCACTAAGTACCCTTTTCAAGCATAGCCTAACCACAGGCTTTGTTCTTGTGAAATGGAGAACAGCTACAGTTATTCCCCTCCACAAAGGTGGCCTAGCAACAGACCCAGGGAATTACAGACCCATAAGCCTGACCAGAATTATCTGTAAGGCCATGGGACATATTATTATGGACCTCATAAATAAAGACATAGGTAACCTCCAAACCCTGGATCCTACTCAATTCGGCTTCGTGAAGGGCAGATCTTGCCTGTTAAATCTGGTGAATATCTTTGAGAATGTGACCAAGGCCATTGATGAGGGCAAATCTGTGCACACAGCATACCTGGACTTGGCAAAGGCTTTCAAAACAACCCACATTCAGGCATTACCGATAAACTTAGCAGACTGAATGTAAACCCCTTCATTGTAAGATGGGTTGTCAAGTAGCTCACTATCAAAGTGGGTGACTCCACATAAACCTGCAGACCTGTTACCAGTGGGGTGCCACAGTGGTCAGTACTGGACCCCCTACTATTTGGTATATACTTCTCAAAAGTTCAGGTCAAAACTAAAGGGTTGTGGCTGACCAAGTTTGCAGATGACTGCAAACTAGGTGCAATCATTGAATCCCTTAATAATGTCAGTATACTCCAGGAGGGTCTCACACAGCCCAATGACTGGTGTATTAATCACAGTCTCAGACTGAATGCAAAGAAATGCATCATCATTCTCTTTGGCACAATGTCCCTTCACACTATCAGATCAACAACAACACCCTAAGCACCCATGAAGTGGTAAGGGACCTGGGATCACAGGTTGAGCTCAGCCTTAACTTCGACCACCACGTGTTTACCGTTGTAAGGAAAGATTTCCATGTAGCTCACTTGATTAGTAAAGACATCATCTCGAGAGCAAAAGAGGTTATAACCCCTCCCATACTTGGCACTTATCCAGCTCATAATTGAGTATAACACCCCATTAGGTATGTACCATAGTAAGCACCTGCAGCAATTAGACAGATCTCAGCGGTTTCTAATAAAGAAGATCAAGAGCCTCTAGCATGTGCCTTACACGGACCAACTAAAGTCCCTGTCACTATATTCGAGATCATATAGACTTCTTAGTTGAGACTTATGTCTGACCTACAGAGCAACCCAAGACCAAAACCTAATGAACTTACTGTATATCCGTAAATCAAATGGGTCTAGGGCTACCTATTCCTGGGACTCAAATATAGCCTGTGATTTAAATAGGACTTGCTGGAGGGATAGATTTATCTCCCAGCGACTGCTGCATCTTTGGAACAGGCTAGCAATTCATGTGAAAGAGAGCACCTCTATGACACTGTTCAAGAGGAACCTGGATGAGTGGATGGGGGACCGTAAATTCTTACCAGGGATAGCACCCACAACCCTCCTGAACATGGGTAGTCATCACTAAATGCAACCTTGGGTATTGACTAGTACTTCTGCAGTATTACATTGGGGTTGAAACGACTAGGCTTTAAATGACCTCAGGGTCGATAGCCTAATAATCTTCTATGATCCTACCATACAGAAGTTGTATCACATCCAGCAAAGTTGCATTAAATTTCCACCCATTTGGCCACAATAACTTCAAGAATAACCCAATGTTTGACTCATTTAGAATCAGAAAATGGTGTAAACATTAATTGCTTTATCTGTTCCTGTACAGGTCAGAAGCTTAATGTACTGCACATTAATTTGAAACTGACAAACCTTTGAGTAAATACTGCCTGTTTTCCAGTAATGCATACACTTATTCTAATGAATTTGTTTTGAACTTTTTAGCAGGTTAAACAAGTAGTTTTCATTACTGTAAAATCTTACTATGAAAAGCAAACAAATTGTTATCTGAACCTAAATGTGGACAACTAAAGTCTTCGACTAACACTTGGTTTGTTTAGTAACCAGAAGCAAGACTACCAAAATGCATAAATCAATGCAAGTAGCTTAATCTTGACAAGACACATTTATACAGACCCATAAATGTCTTTCAGAAGAATTGTTCACACTTTCTGCTCCGCCTACACTGTGCCAGGTAAGTAGAACAGCCACCTCTCACAAAATTACTCTTACATGGAATCATCAAACTACAAGTTACTGTTGCTCAATTTTTCTACATCATAAACCATACATCAAAAGTACTAAAAAAGAGAAATCAATTACCAGCGCACTCCCTTAGTTACATTTACCAATTAATATACTAATAGGGGAAAATGAGAAAACTATTGCAGTACACCCTGGTTCCATGCAATACAACCTGATTGATTTTTGATTAACAACAATTAAAAAAAAATACTAAATGTCTGTCTTGGAAACTACATTTGTAGTAACCACTGTGATTCCCTCCAGTAGAGTTCTTTTGAGTGTGTACCTTTAACTTCTAATGGGCGTGGCTTCAGCATTTAAAAATTGAAGTTATCACCATACATTTTAACAAATATCCATTGATAGAGGTCATATATCAATACAATTGTGTTTGCTATCATGTATGCTTCAAGATAAAATTTTCCGATACCTTGTATGTAACATGGTTTTGGAATTATTAATGCAAATATGAAGAGGCAATATTTGACGCCTAGAGGAGCATTAGGGTGTAACTGCAGAAACGCCTGGAGACGTAACTCAGCTGTAATGAGTCAGAAGCCTTCTCTTCCCAAACTTTAGTCACCAGCAAATTACCCACAAGGAGGGGTAGTTTACTGTCATGTAAATACAAAATACAAAAAAATGATAGGAAATGTAGATGACCAGGATATGCAGCAGCAAATTTGTAAAGTTTCATGTTTTTCAGAAGGTAATTTTGAGGGGATGAATAGAAGTAGCATGAATAACGAAAGTTGAAAACAAGAAAAGGGTTTGTATAAGATCATCTCTCACACAAGAATGAGCTGACCGAGTCTGAAAGCATCACCCCTTCATTACTATTTCAGTGGTACAAGACAAAGTTGGCAGCATCCTGGCCATGCTGTTGGGTCTGGTAGATGATAGTGGCTGAAATATAATGAAGGAGCTTAACAAGTTCAGAACTCTGCGAGACTCAGGCTGAGCTGATAAAGCACACTGGAAGACAGCAGAAGGTAGACGGAATGATCAGCAAGCAATTCATACCTCTCAGCTGTATAGATTTACACAGAATGTCCAGATGTTTTACTCATATTTTGGTCATTTTTACATAAAATTGTTGTTGTCTGGCAAATTATTGGCAAGTCATTAAAGACTGAAGTCGGAAAATAATGACAGACATTCGAGTTTCAGACTTCATGCCCCTCAGAAAATTCATGTTAACACAAAATATATTATTCTATCAACTTTCTAAGTATGTAAAAGCAATATTTAAAAATTGTCCCTATTTTGTGCCCCCCCCATTATTTATGGCTTTGTCCAGATTTCTTGGGCTAACACGTTGAGAGGTATGGGATATATCATATTCCCATAAAAGTAAAAAGAAAACATGGAATTTGTGCACTGTAAGGCTTATGATATAAAAACCAGGAAATAATCTGTGCAGTTGAACTGTTTGAGGGTAGAAAAGAAAGCTGGCACAAAACTGTTTTTGTAAATTGGTTCAAAAACTCTGTTTGTCTGAAGGCTGAACAACTGAAGAATTTACACAGAGCATATATGATAGGGAGGCCAGATGCCAGGTGTGTAGCTGTACCAAAACATTGCTTTTTTGATTCCTTGTATAAGACACTAAGGATTTTCTAACTAGAAAACTGTAAATATGATTACTATGTCAGGGCTGAGAGTTAAATTAGGAGAGGACTTATCCTTTGCACTTATCTATCAGTAGAGAAGAGCAGACAGCAATTTAGTAACGCAGTGTAATGAGTGATCAGCACTGGATCTGATCTGTAAACCACCTAATTATAGCTTAGAGCAGACAGTGGTGGTTATGCTCATCAGTAAAAAAATCTTTCGGCTTTTCCCGGTTAGGGGTCGCCACAGCGAAACTCCGGTTTGCTCATGATTGGCAGTGGATTTTACGGTGCCAAGTTGCCAGCCCGATGCCCAACCTTCAACGAAGGCACGCCCATTCACACTCGCACCTACCTGCATGTCTTTAACGTCACTTGACCTCGGGGAGGACATGCAGACTCCACACAGAAGGCACTCCAACCGAGAATCGAACAGGAGAACCTCTTGCTGTGAGGCGACAATGCTAACCGCTGCACCACCACGGCACTGGTTATGCTCATCAGTACAGGAGGAAAAAATTAGATGTACAGGGTAGAGTTTCATAGAAAGAAATTACTGAAAAAGTATCTGCAGTATGAAGTATCTGATAACAGAAGAAGGGATAGTTCACAGGAGCTTTTTCCAGCCGGTTCCTCTACTATTAAAAGGAAAAAGAAGCAGTGGTATGACAACTTGGTCCAGAGAGGTCATCATGACACTGTACTTGGCCCTCGTCAGACTCATCATAGAGTATAATGTCCCCCCTTTGGTATGTACTTGACCAGACACATGCAGCAACTGAAATGTCTGCAAAGGGTAAACACAATGTCCTATGGTGATCACCTTAAAAACTTGTCTCTTTACTTAGTATCATATCGACTTCTGAGAGGTGATCTTTGCCAGCAAACAGTACATTTCTGGACCCTCTTTTGATGAGACTTTTGCATATTCGCAAAACAAACAGCATCAGAACTAGTAGATTAGACCTAAATTTTGCTTGTGACATAAATAAAACCTGTTGGAGAGACAGATACATTTCTCAGAGAATTCCCATTTTCTGGAACAGCCTCCCCATCAGTGTGAAGCAGAGTTCCTCCCTATCCCTTTTTAAATGCAACTTGGACCAGTAAATAGGTAATTGGAAATTCTCCCCTGATCTGGCTCCTATGTGTCTGATGGACAGAGTCAGTCATTAAATCACCACCTATATAAATCACATTTGTGGGTCACCTTTGGGTTGCATGCTTATAAGGACCCTAGTGGTCATTGGCCTAGTATACACATATGAACATAAGAAAAAGCAGGAGTTAGCAAAGGGAAAGTGTAGATAAAAGCATAAAGAGAAAGGACAAGAGATCATGGGAAGGAAAGATGAAATATTCTAAAATAGGCAGAGGAAAGAATTAGATTCAGGAATGCATGGCAGATTAGAAGAGAGTAGAGAGGTAAAAAGCCATTCTCCAGCGAACAAGACAATTGTCTAACAGGGCATTAGTATGAGATCTTCTTCTTTCGGCTTTTTCCTGGTTAAGGGTCACCACAGCGGATCACCTGTCCGCTCATGATTGACAGTGGAGTTTTATGGTGTTGAGTTGCCAGCCCAGCACCCAACCTTCCACAGAAGGCACACACATGCACACACTCACACCTAGGGCCAATTTAGAGTGTCCAATCCACCTACAGCATGTCTTTGGGATGTGGGAGGAAACCGGAGTACCCGGAGGAAACCCACGCGACCACAGGGAGGACATGCAGACTCCGCACAGAGGGCACCCCAGCCGAGAATCAAACCGGAGAGCCTCTTGCTGTGAGGTGACAATGATCAAATTAGCAAAAAAAAGGTGCCTTGTATAAAGGAAAGCAGTATGAAAACTACTGGAGAACAACAGATGAGTACTTGAATGATAAGCTCTAAAATGCTGATATAAAATCAGTTTTACCCTAAGATCATTTTGACGATAGGCAGTACTGCCAGCAGCTAGCTGGAATATTGTAAATAATTATATGTCATTTGTGAGTATCAAACTGATTTATACAAGATGCTTGTGTTACAAATTTATTAGAACCGTATGTCATATGTATGTCAAACTGATTTGTACAGATGTTTGTGCTGAAAAAGTATTTGTAAACTGCTTGTGTTTGAAATGTGTCCACAGTGTGCCCTACTGGAGAGAACAGAAATATGCATGCACTACTGTAACTGTTTAAATATGTTTTAACAAATGAAACTGGAAGGTTAACCTCAGTCCAGCAAACTTTAAAATATATCTGAAATTAAATCACTTTACGAGCTAGGCCATAAAGATGCTATCTCACAGATTTCAATGCAGCCAGAGACCCAAAGTCTGTACCAGGAAGCTTTCTGTATTGTCCTTTGGGTGAACTAATTACTACTCTGGAAGTGTGAAATTCTTTTATGATTTCCAGCAACTGCCACAGATCTGAGCAGAAGCCCTTGTGTGTGTATTTTTACAGGTAGGTACTAAATCCTGCCAGCTTCCAGCAATGGAGGTTTGCATGGAAAGTAAAAGTCAGATGACCAGAAGTGATGTCATTCTGTAAGCTAGCCCAGAAGTAATATTTTAGATATTATTTTGAGAAATTTCTTAGTGAGACAGAGCATTCTGTATTCTGTCTTGGGTCTGACAACAAGAAGGACCATTCATCACATCATCTGCCTTGCTCTATTAAGTAAGTAGGGAATAGTAACTCTTTTAAATTCAGGCAGGAATATAGTGAAGCTTAGTTTAGATATTGTTTTTCTTTATTTGCTGAGCCTGTCCTTCAATGTTATTTTAAGTATTTCCTGTGATTTTGAACTCTGATTTCACTATGAATATATACTTACCATTTTCTTGTTCTTTTATTATTTATTATTACATATATTTAAACCGTTCATTGTGGCTGATCTTTGTAGAAATATTTAGAGATATGAGAGTACTTGCATATTTATTTGGTGACACTGTGTGGGTCACTCCTAATAGCATTGCTCTTAGTCAAACTACCGTTTGTATTAATATTAGTTTCACTTAGTATATTGGGTAACCTAAGAAGAGCCTTAAGGTAGCTGGCAGGAGTGTCTGGTGGCAGTCATAACTACTTTATAGTCTGGGCAGAAGGGTTTTAGCTAGTAAACCTGTCCCACCCTTTCCCAGGTGTATGTGTGTGTGTGTGTGTGTGTGTGTGTGTGTGTGTGTGTGTGTGTGTGTGTGTGTGTGTGTGTGTGTGTGTGTGTATAACCTACTTGGGCAGGGTCACGAAGCACTGGTTGGACAGGGTGGGTTCTGGAGGCTTTGGCTTGGACACTGAGCTGAGATCTCAAATCAGAGTCTTACTGGGGATCTGGAGATAGAGGGAGAAACCAGTCCTGGACTGACTGTGTTCCCCATGTGCTCTTAAGGGAAATTCTGCTTGATTGTACTTGATGCAGAGAAATAATGTGTGTGTACCTGCTATTCTCCTAGTGAACATCCCCCACTGTTGCCAGTGGTGAGCATTGAGGCTCCTTGATTACTGACCCAGATGTGGAGGGCCATCGCAATCATTTATAAGGGTTGATATTTCTTCTGGGATAATTTATTGTAGGATAGTGCAAACTATGGTCTGCTGACATCAGAAGGCAAGAGGTATAGGCAGAATGTTTACTGTACACTGTAACATCTGGAATTCAGTGTGGCTAAAAGAAGAGACAGATGCCTATTGCATGTAGCTAGTTTCTTCAGCATGAATTTCAGGCTGTGCTTTAGCTGCAGAATACCAGATCACATGCTATATATTCTTAGCCCTGTAGCATTCTACAGGCACAAAATACACTGCACTCCCCTTTCAAAACTTAAAATTTTCTACTTAAATATGAGATAGAATTATATACAAAAATATATACCTTTAATAATGATATCTAGACTTTCAGTGCTGTATTTCTGAGCATTGCTTAAACAAGAAAATATTTTGCAATTCTATAAATACTTCACATACAAGTTCATTCCGATAGCTTCACTGTTTCAAATAGAAATAAAAAAAAAATTAGTTCAGTAGCAGAGTACTCAAAATGCAATTCAAAAACACTTTTCAGTCCATCTTTTTAACACTCTTCCATACCTGCACACTGTTGACTATTTTAATCTGATAAAACTACAATAAGCATCTAACTTGTACAGCAAAAATAAAAGATAATATAGTACTTAAAAATGAATAAGTAAGAAAAACAACATTTTTTTATAGAAAGTCCATCCTCTCTCTCTCATACATAGTCTCTTCTGTTTTCACACTCACATACATACACACACAGTCTCCTCAGGTTTCACACCTTGCATTCACTCACACAAGCATAATTATTAACCACTTTGTACAAAAAAATCTGAACAAAGCAAAAAATAATGGGGGAGGGGGGTAAAGCCCTAAAAATAGGGACAAATTTAAAATATTGCTCTGATAAACTTTGAAAGTTGCCAGAATAAAAAAAGTATTGCATCGCAGTGCATTTTCTGAAAGATATAAAGCCTGAAGCTCAAATGCCTGTTATTATTTAGTAAATTCACTCCTCACTGATTTGCCACAAAAATTCAGAAAACCACAAATTTTATGAGGAACAAACAAAAAAAATGAGGCAAAAATCTGGACATTCTGCAAAAATTTGGACAGTTGAGAGCTAAGCACACAAGACCACTCTCTCTCTCTTGATCTCACACACACAGTTTCCTCTGATTTCATACACGCATTCACTCACACAGGATTGCTCTCACTCTTTCTGTCTATCTCTCACACACACAGTCTTTTCTGCTTTTATACACACACACACACACACACACACACACACACACACACACACACACACACACACACACACACCTCTCAACTGTACAGATTTTCACAGAACGTCCAGATTTTTGACTCATATTTTAGCCTGTTCCTCATAATGTTCTTCTGACAAATTACTGAGATGATCTGAGGACTGAAGTCACTAAATAATGACACACATTTGCATTTCATACTTCAAATCCTTCAGAAAATGTATGTTAAAGCAAATCCTGTTACTCTAGCAGCTTTCTAAGCTCATAAGATTAATATTTAAAATATGTCCCTATTTTCTCCAGATTTCTTGCACTGAGAGTTTTAGAAGTATGACATACACATGTGTATGTGTGTGTGTGTTTGTGTGTGTGCATGTATATATATATATATATATATATATATATATATATATATATATATATATATATATGTGTGTGTGTGTGTGTGTGTGTGTGTGTGTATATATATATATATATATATATATATTTTATATGGGTTCATGTCAGTACATCGACATTTCAGAATAACGAAAGTCACTATTTCGAAATGAAAGCATCGAAAGTTGAAAACATCGACAGTACATGTATACGAAAGTACAGTGCTAACATGGGTCCTGCAAGGGGGAAGTAAAGGATATGATATTGCGGAGTTTAGTATGGGTACAGTATCATATCATATCCTTTACTTCCCCCTTGCAGGACCCATGTTAGCACTGTACTTTCGTATACATGTACTGTCGATGTTTTCAACTTTCGATGCTTTCGTTTCGAAATAGTGACTTTCGTTATTCTGAAATGTCGATGTACTGACATGAACCCATATATATATATATATATATATATATATATATATATATATATATATATATATATATATATATATATATATGTGTGTATGGGTCTACTTTCTTTAAACGAACGTACATTTAAACAAAAGTCATTTACCCGAACTCATTCCTCAGAAGCGGCATTACACCAAACGCATTTACTGCTGAATTCCTTTCCCTGTGAAAGGAACCACTTGGCCACCATGATGATAAACCAAAATGGAGCAAACGTAAGCCCATCAAAGTAAGGGCTTCACCCCCTACCCCCCTACTTAAATATACCAACTTCAAGATCACACTAAACTGAAGAGAAGGCAAAGTTCACCATGGTGACCAAGTGGTTCCTTTCACAGGGAAAGGAATTCGGCAGTCTGTGTCTTCGGTGTAATGCCACTTCAGAGGAATGAGCTTGAGTAAGTGACTTTCATTAAAACGTACTTGCATTTAAAGAGAGTAGACATATATATATATATATATATATATATATATATATATATATATATATATGTATATATATATATATATATTTGTTTTCATTTGTACAAATATTCCATGCCATATTGTTCTAGACTTGTATTATTTGTATGTTACCTATATGTATCTTTGGGTTTCTTTTGGTTATTTTAGTAAATGGTTGCAATGGGATCAGTCAGACCATATAGCCATCAAACAAATATGAATTAATAGAAGTAAAACAAACCAAATATTTAGAACTGCAATAGAAAACTTAATTTTACTGGTTGTTATGTAACTATAATGTAATACTTACATCTAAAAAAATCTGGCAGTTCATTGTAAAACAATTCTTTTTAGACTGCCATAATGCAGAGGCTGCTTTTGTTTTATAGCTACTGCATTACATACACTTAATCCTTACAGTTTTTATGTTTATATGTATCATGTATCTCTACTTACATTTTTAATACCCAGCTTTATCTAATTTAGTGTTGTGGGGAGTTAGAGCCTATACCATCAAGCAATGGGCATAAAATATGAAACCATTCTTGAAAAGGACTTCAGTCCTCTGCAGGACATAGTCACACTATATAGACATATGCATGGGCATTTTGAAGCAGCAATAACTCACATACTTTTTTGCCTTTGTAATGTGGGAGGAAACTGAAATTGCTCCCCCAGGAAAAACCCACAGGGGCATAGGTAGGACATGACACTCACAGCCATGACTTTGAGGCAGCATGCTAACCATGGCATTACTGTTTGACCCCTCTTTATATCTGTATGTGTATCAGTATCTATACCTATAGCTATATATGTATATATATCTATATAAATGCTTTGTATATTCATTTATTCATTCTTCAATATCTGCTTTACCAAGTTTGGGGTTGCAGGGGGCAGGATTGGGTACAAAGAAGAGAAATGAATCCTGGTCAGGATGGCAGATCACTGCAAAATGCACACACACACACACACACACACACACACGCACGCACGCACGCACACACACACACACACACACACACACACACACACACACACACACACACACATTGCATGGTCATCTAGAGGCAATTTGGACTATCGTCAGTTATCATACATTATGCCCTGGGACAAGGGGAAAAACAGAGAGCCCAATAAAAGCCCACCTAGACACAGGTGGGAAATGTAGAGTCCCACAGAAGGATCCCCAGCAAGAAACTAAACTGGAGAACCAAATGTTATGAGGCAACAGTGTTAACTGCTAGTATATCTGTGTAGCTGCCTCAGGGAAAATATCTCTCTGCGCAATAAGCATACCCCTACAGCCACTGTATTGACCCATTTGTTCACTATGGGGTGAACCCTACATCTCATTTATTCCTTTGGGACAAAGAGTGAGATGACCTAGTGGCAGTGCTATCATCTGTGAAGAGAACTGGTCTTTTCTCTTTAAGTTACTACCTCCCCTACACATGCTCACTTACATCCAAAGCACTGGCATGCAATGGAGCTTTGCAATAACATGATTAATTGATCCTGCTCCCCTTACAGATAGCCCCCCCCATGTGATCCCTGTTGTCAAGAAGTGATTGTGAAAGGAGTAATAATTATTCTTACTACAAATACAGAGTGATGTGATGGATAAATGATTAATAATTAGGACGCAACTAATAAAGTGATGAAGTAAAGATATGGCCATTGCGAGGTCAAAGCTCTCTATAATCCACAAACTGTCTTACATGCCACTGAATAAATCAAAGCACTCATTTTCTAGTAAAGGCAACAAAATAGTCCTGTCTAGAATGAATTTTACAGATGAAATATGTGCAGGGTGGTTCATGAACACATTGGAAATATTTCATCTTCACACAGTTTGAACTTCTCTTATGCAAGAATCACATGTCAGATATGTGGGATGGTGCAAGGCCAAAATGTATACATCTGATAATTTTTTTTATGTGTCATGAGTGGAATCCTTTCACAAATTATATGCTACTCCTTTAAAAAAATGACCCATTTAAGTACCTCCCCACTCACACATCCATTCATTACTCCGATACATATGTAATTCTTTCATTTGCACATGTTTTCTGTACTGTAATATTGTTATTTTAGCCGTAGCTTTGATTTGCGCAAAACATTTTTTTGCAAAGCATCTTCCCACTCTGTTTTGCAATCAAATTTATCAAATCTTGGACTGCCCATTTACCTACTTCTATACCATATGAGTCTGTATTTCTTTCCTTGTGTTGTTCTAAATATGTAACATTGTGATAAACATTGATTCTGTTAGCTGTACTACCAAAAGTTAACAAACCAAATGCATTTATGGAACCACTCGGATCAGGGATAAGAGTAAGGCTTAGTCGTTAACTGCTGTTTGTATTTAGAATGGTATGCATCCACATTTATCTGCAAATGTGCTACATTACTGTTAATGTTATATACTGTATGAGATACCTTATATCAAACTCAAACATTCTTAAATATGGCCTTTATGCCCTTCACCCCTCTTGTTCTACTCTCTATTTAAAACTCTTGAGCTGTATTCAGCCACTGTTTTGCTAGACAATGGCTTGAACCAAGTGAACAGAATGCCACAGGTTTCATACATAGCAGCTGTCAGTGTTAATATATCATTAAAGAATGAGATTCAACATATGCTTGCATCTGTATCTTGCAGATAAGCCCGCTATTATCATCTGTATCTTGAAGATAAGCCCGCTATTATCATCTGTATCTTGCAGATAAGCCCGCTATTATCATCTGTATAGCTTTTACATATGTCCTCTATTTAAATGCTTAACACAGTCCAGATAAATCAAGGTATGTCACTCTTACACCAAAATATTGTGCCTGTAATTTTAGTTGCTACTACTTTATGGTTGTGATTTTGTTTTCCTTTAACTAACTGCGCAATTGTTTTGTAACAATCAATAATGCAGCCCAGAGAGATGTTCTGCTCTATGTGTTGCTGAAATATAAGCTATTTTGACATTCTTGAGTATCTCTCTTCAGCAGCAGTTCAGTGCAAGACAGATTTTTTTCTTTCACATTTTGTATAGAAAACTGCAAACCCGCTACTAATTGTGATAATGTAAATAAGAATATGTTGGCTTTCCATAGTCTATACTGTAAAAAGTATAGTAGAAATCTATGAAACGTAAAGTCTCTACCTGTTGAGAAGGCAGTCATCAAGTGCAAAACAACAACCGTGCATATTATCACAAATTGCAAACAGTAACCTAAACAAAGTGATAAATAAATACATAAATAAATCACTCCCATTGCCATACACGCAAACAATTAATAAAAACAAAAAATGTTTGTGGAACCAATTCCTGATCTCTAATTATATTAATTCCAAGGTCACACTAATATAGAAAATGGAAACTTTCACTTACATAGAAAAATGTTTCTCAGTTTTTACCCAGCATTGTGGTATCCCTTAATTAGAATATTAGAATATTTGAATATACCAGTTTCCACAAATAGTTAGGCTATGTTCACTGTACCATAGCATGACAATTCAGTAGATTCCCAGGAAAATATTTTATGGTTTAGATTCAAAGTACCCTCTTGCCTGAGAATATTATCCTACTCTATGGAAAGAAAACAAGTTACATTTTCAAAGATATGTTTATAGAAGTCCTCAAAGTCAGAGCAGACAACACTGAATATTGAATGCATTTGTTCCAGTGTAGATGCTTGAAAGAATAGCCAAATGCATGGCAGATTACATTTAGTAACAATTAAATGCAGAGCAATTTGCATGAAAATAACAACGTATATATTATATTATATTGATGATGGGTAAGCAAACAAAAATATAAAATAGACTATTTATTTTAAAGTAGGTTAAGTAATAAATAACAGTCAACAACGTAGGCATTGTAAGGAAGTAACAGATCACCTTAGGCTGCCCCATCCCTGCAAGTTCCAGTATTTAGGTATATTACCTCCCCATCCTGGAGTAGATTATTATGCTTAGAAAATGTGTTTGTGTGTGTGTGTGTGTGTGTGTGTGTGTGTGTGTGTGTGTGTGTGTGTGTGTGTGTGTGTGTGTGTGTGTGTGCATCTGTGAGTTTGTGCACACAGTTGTCTTTTTGTATATTTTATTTGGATGTGATAATTTTCATAAAAAGTCCTTTTATGTATTGGGACAACATTTTGTTATACTAATGATTATAGCATTTCTTTCAGAATAACTTTATTAAGTGTACAGCAATGGATTATGAGACATTGCAGATACTGGGAATAATGAAAGAATTTATATGTTTTATTTGTAAACAAATATAAAAGCAATCCTATGAAATATCGATTACTGTAATGTTATAACGTCATAACAGATGCTTAAATCAAAATGCTAACTTTTATCCATTTGTTAACCAGGTAGACCCACTAAGTGCAAGCCCCTTTTTAGGAGTGATATGACTTGATTAGAGTCAAACAACAGGCAAATGGAAACAGACGGAATGAAATTCTGAACTGCAAGATGAAGTTTTTTTAGTACATTATAACTTAACCCTGTGTGCTAACATGCCAGACTTGATGCATCTTTCTGAATATGTCTGGAAAAAGGAAAACACTGCAGAATTACTGTTATAGTCTAATCTGTATTATTTATTTATTTATTTGATTTCCTTTTGCTTCTAAGTTTATAAGAACAATATTTAAAAGTTATCCCTATTTTTAGGCCTTTGCCCCCATTATTTTAGTGTTTATCCAGATTTCTTGTGCTAAGAGGTTTATAAGATTAGTCCTGCTAGGCTAGGGCTTCTTTTCAGGGGAGACTAGAGATGGGATTTATTCTACTCTGGGAATTCTGGCCAGGATACTGAGCAACTTTCCTTACTCTGTTTTCAGTAAGTGTCGTGGGATCCTTTTACATCCACCTGAGTTACCACCAACTAAAGCAGGTGGCACCTTGGTTTAACATCAGCAAAAACAGTGTAGACGATATAATGGGACACAGAACAGTAGCTATTGCCAGAAGAAAGAAGGAAGTTGACATTCCCCTGTGTACATGTTTGGTGAGATATTGTTTGAATATGTATGCTGTTTTGGAGATGTAATCTCCCAAAAGACATATTAATCAAAATGTAGGTAGGAATGAAGTGTGCAACTAACTTTATACAAAGTTTGCACCAAGAAACTCGCATGGAATGTGATGACAGGAACTTAATGTGGATATCTTGGGAGATGTGTAAGAAATGCTCAAAACACTTGAAGAGGTTCTAGAAAGTCCAAATGCTCAACTAACATTATACAAAGTTTGCACTAAAAATACATGAAGTATGGCAACAGGAACTTAATGTGTATATCTTGGGAGATAAAGAAGAAATGTCCAAAATACCCGAAGGGATTGCAAAAAGTCCTAACCTGCAGGGGCATTTAGCATGAGAGATACAGAATAAACGAGGGCACATTCTATAAGTAGGGAAAAGGAAAGGACGATCCAGTAAAACGTCTTATGTCCTATTGAAGACAAGGTGAGATCAATAGTATAATTCAAGAATGTGTAAGTCAGAACTCAGGCAGTATTAGAAGCGCCAACATGGAATGTTGTATGGTATCTAGGAGCTAAACCATAAGTAGGGAAACAGGCACAATAAGCAGAGCAAGTGATACATAGCTACCATCAATGTCAGTGGTTCATTCCCTGGCTATTTACTGAGCTAATTGGGCACTTTCTTCAGGATGTGAAATATTGATAGACATATTAAAATATTTATGTACAAGTCCAACAAAACAGTTTTGTTGCACTTTTGTCTTGGTTCATGGTCTTTGCAAAAATTTGGGAGATAACTGTTCTTTCTGGAGGAAAATGGGTCTGTTTGTGAGGTAGCCACCATTTAAAGAAAGCTAGCATTTACGGGTGAAAAATCCCCTTGGTTTCTAAGGACAAATTAAGTTTAACATTTTGCCAGACTATCACACTGACTGTCACTTTTCTAAAACAATGCATATCATTTACAATGTTGCAGTAGAGATTTAGGTCCCTGGATCAGAAATACTCTATTCAGCAAACTTAAATATCTTCTGCAACACTAACAGAATGGTTTGGAGGGACAGGTATATCTCACAGTGGTACCACTGCTCTGGAACAGACTCCCCATCCACACAAAACATAGCTCATTCCTGGCCACATTCAAGCATAACTTGGATCCGATGGGAGATAGGAAACTTCCCTTGCGACTCCCTTCTGTACTACTAATGGACAGAGGCAGCTCCTAAATACTTTATCTGAATGGGTGGGTCCCTTCCACATATATCTATGTTTTGATCTAGTCATTATCACTAGAGTAAAATATAAATATGGATCTTAGAAAGGGTTAGGTGAATTTAAATTCCAATGGAATAGGTTAATTTAAAGCACCAAATGGGATAATTGGCTTGGCATAAAATTGCCTACAAGGGCAGGTAGCCTAGTAATAACCTATGAACCTATAGCAGAGACTATATTTAAAAACCCTTGAACACAGTAGGAGGTTCATAGCAAAGGTTCTACATCAAAGTATACAAATATTAAATATACTGGCTCTACGTGCATTTTGCAGTTCATCCCTTTCTAAATGCAAGATATAGCTTTGGCAGGGCGAAGGAGGCAGTCTTCTGGGCACAAGATTTCAGGGGTACATTTGGCAGCTGCTGATTGTGCAGTAATACAGTACCAATATTCAGAAACTAACGGCAATACCGCATTTGTGGCCATGGCTAAAGCACTTCAGTATTCTGTGTTTGATAGAGGCAGTAATGGCATTCAGAAACATGAATGCCAAAACTAGATTATTGCTCTGGGCCGAATCGCTGTAATGCTCCATGTTTAGTATTTATAGTATAACAAGCCACTTATATTTACAGCAAGTGACTTGCTACAGTTTACATGATACATCTTTTTTTTTTCTTTTTTTGCTCATTAGCTCAGAACAGAAGCCATTTTTTGATTGGCAACTAAGGGGGGGGGGCAGATTGGGGAGCTGCATGGAGTGCCAGAAATGCTAGCTACAGTTCTTTCCAAACACACTATACCTAGGCAACTTCATACCTCATCCCGCTATGCTCAGTGTCTAGTTTTTATTCCATCAAGTGGCATAGTACCTACCCGTATTCTACTTTTGTGACCCCCCCCCCTTCAATCTCAGTTTAAAGGTACAATCATTAAAATGTGCTTTTCCAGTGCATATGTGAGCAGGACTGTCCATTCTGGCTTAATACAGAGGCTTCTCCTGGCAAAGAAATGTTTTTTTTGTCAGGCCTTTCCCCTTCCAAAAAGTATCTTAAGCCCATTCCTTTACCTGTCTTCTCCCTTACCCAGTGCTGCAATGAGGTAAGCTTCCTGTTCATTTTCTTCTTTGCCTTACTGGCTTCTGGCACTGATAACAGAATTCTGAGAATGCTATCTACAACTACTGACTTGACATCTCATTGTCATATCTCTGTGCTCGGCTGTCTCCTCAGACGGCTCCTTGGCACTTATATGCAGATAAACATGCGTGTTCTCAAATCCCCTTAGTGATCTCTTTAGTCACCTCCTCCTGTATCTCACTACCTCTAACTTATAAGACTGGATTAACTATAACCTGGTCTGCATTTTCTCCCTTTGAATGACTTAATCCTGCTGGTGACTAATCTTTCAATCATAAAAAAATGTTCTGCCCCCAAACAGGCCCTCTTCTCCTTTGTTTCTCTCATGACACCATCTCTTTATCTGCAAACTTTCCCCCCTCCAGTCCTGCCACCCCGGCCCTGCTTACTGTTTCAACAAAGTGTGTCTCTCCCACTGATGCACCTGCTCCTTTCCCCTCGCTCCTGTTTGCTTTGTATAAGCCCTCACTACTGCTGTTTTCCCATCAGCCTCAATGACCATCCCTGCCCAATTCCATCCTTTTGTGCTCATGTTGTTGGCTGCAGCATGGTGCCTTCTGGATGTCTGCCTTCTTCATTACTTGTCACTGTTTCTGGACTTGTCTTTTTCACTTTGGCTTCCTTGTTCTTGTCCTCTCCTTTGTGGTTGCATCTCCTAATTTCTCTCTTCACTAATTCTGCACTTCTCTAGCAAACATTGCCCACATTACCTCTGAAATCAGGTACGTGGCACTTCTACTCATGTGACCCACATTATCTCTGTAATCAGCTATGTGGCATTTCTACTCATGTGATTCTACTCATGTGACCCACATTACCTCTGAAATCAGCTACATGGCACTTCTACTCACGTGACACACATTATCTCTGTAATCAGCTACGTGGCACTTCTACTCAAGTGATCCACATTATCTCTGAAATTAGGCATGTGGCACTTCTACTCATGTGAACTTGTCGGTGGAAAAATTATCCATATGGCAAATTGAGAAAACTGTGCTCTAGTAGTCAGACCTGATAACCTTTCCTAATAAGGAGTGCCTTTAGGTGAAGCATAATAATAAAATAATAATAATAATAACCCATTTGTTAACTAGGTAGGCCCACTAGACAGAGAGTCCCTTTTCATGGGCAACCCAGGAGTGATATCAGGTTAAGTGACTTGCTCAAGGTTACACAGAAGGCAAAAGAAAGTTAAGGGAATCAAACCATGTACTATGGAACTACACCTCAGTGCCTTAACCCTCTGCACCAATGCTATCACTGTATTACTAAGCATATCTACCTCTGTGCCCAGGAAGTCATGACTTGTTAGGTCACAGCAATACTTCTCAAGAGTTTTTAAAATCCTAATGATTTTGTTACTCTGTGACATTATGGGACACTTTGTTTACTGGTTCAACTTTCCAAAGACAAGCTCTTTTTCTGTCAAAGGGAAAACATCTTCATCTTGAAATCACAGATAAGCTGCAGTAATAAGTAAATATTTTTTGAATGCTTGTAATACTAATAGGATTAAAATAATAGGATTTTTGACTAAGGTCAGCAGCTTCCCCGTCTGAACCTGAGATAGTGCTGTGACTCAGTCTGAATGGTATCTGTATCTCGGTAATTATTAGATACTGTACTCCCCTGTGCCAACGCCACTAGTTCAACATGAGCATTTTTTCTTTTTTACTTTTTGTTTCTTTTTTAGAATGTTTGATTTTATTGATGCAATATTTGAAAGAGCTTCTGGGTTTATCGTTCTTTTGTTGAAAGAAGAATCTTGAAAAATAAACCCTGCACCACTGTATGCAGTTTTTCCATTTTCCCTACTTTCTGAGCACCATCTGATTCCAAGCTCTGTGTAATTCTTGCCATTATAAATACTGGGAATCTTTTGACCTGTCTACAAACCATTGAAATAGAGGATGGTCCGTGATCCTTTATTTTCCTCAGTCTTTTAATTTATGAGTAGTCTATCCTGTATTAATGATGGTTGCCCAATAGCCTGGTGAAAAACTTGAGTAGTTTGGATATAGCTATGTCATATAAAATGATGCTTATATGATGCTTATGGCAAATGAAGCACTTTCTGTTGTTGTTGTTTGTCTTTTGGCTTTTCCCGGTAAGGGGTCACCACAGCGTAACTCTCGGCCCGCTAATGATTGGCAGTAGATTTTTTTATGAAACGCCGAGGTGCCAGCTCGACGCCCAACCTTCAATGAAGGCACGCCCATTTACGCACGCATGTCTTTCGAACGCTACCCAACCGCAGGGAGGACATGCAGACTCCACACAGAAGGCACTCCCAAGCCAAGCCGAGAATCGAACGGGAGAACCTGTTGTGTGAGGTAACAACGCTACCGCCGTACCACCGCGGCATAAATGAAGCACTTTCTGTATTGGTTCTCTTTCTTTTATTTTTTCCCCCATGAGTATTATAGAACCAATACAGAAATGAAGCACTTTCTGTATTGGTTCTATAATACTCATGGGGGAAAAAAATAAAAGAAGGAGAGACAGAGAGAGATAATCAAAAAAGTTCTCTCAGTTGGTGAATGTACATTTACAGCATTTCACTTTGAAAATGTCTTAAGGGAATATTCATTTTTCCATTAAATCATTTGATTGTACATTTTAAAAATATATTTAAATAAAACATATATACCACTTCCATGTTTATAGTAAATAACCTACACATTAGAATTTGTATAAGCAGCTGCTTTGCAACAGGTTGTTTTAAATATATCTTGTTGTTTAGTGCTTAGTGCTTAAAAGGCATATTGTGTTTTTACATTCTTCCTGATCATTTGAAGGCACATTTTAATAAACCAGCCATGTCATTGCAGTAAACCACCCTTGTACCATAGGTGTCAGTTTACCCTTCTAGATAGTACCATGTTTATGACTCCTACTTGTAAAGGCTGTGAACAATGGAAAAGATACCATTACCGTTTTCTGAACTCATGTAGCTCTTGTAGTCATCCCTTTTCCTTTTATGTTTCCTTATTATTAGTGAGAGAAATCACTTTATGTGGTTGCCAGTTGTGTATAATAACTGTGGAATAACATGCGTGTTGTACCTTTAAGAAGCATTTCTAAGACCTGAACGTGCACATAAATAGCAAGCATGTGCTAGCTTCAGTGCCATTTTGTGAGTACAGCCAGACTGTGAACATTTATGTATGAGACAGCTAGTTTGCATATAAGTTAAAGTTATTTAGCTTCATTTCTAATGTGTTTGTATATAATAAAGCTGCTTGAACAGAACCCACAATGTTTGTCTACTTCATCCTGACTAGACGAGGGATGTAGTGTCAGAACCGGGATTCCAGAGACTGCTTTTCAAAGCCATGAGGTGCAGAGTTAATGGTAAAGGCAAACTAAGAGAACTGAGAGTAAAAAAGGGCCAGATATGAGCTAAAGGTAATGAAAACTTACACTAACGATTTATTTATTAAAAATGATAAAATGGAGCATTACAAGGGCACAAAACGCATTACTAAGCAAATGAATAGCATGAAAACATTTATTAAGCAAACAAGAAGCATAAAAAGCTTATTAATCAAATGAAATGTTTGAAATTAACTGATGAAACAAGTATCAGAATAGCAAATAAAGGGTTTAGAATTACCTCAGAATTGCAAAGCAAGCATGTTTAAAGTAAAACGAGCATGTTTAGAGTTAAAATGAGCACCAGGAAACATAATGGGCATGAAAAGAGATTAAATGAGCAAAATGAATATAACAAAGTGCAAAAAGGACACATTAAGTATAAATAAAGCAAGGTGACTGCATGTTTGGTGAATTGCTGTGTTTTGGCATAAACTACAACTTTGCATTGATTGGAGCTCTGAAAAGTATAACTAGAGTTATTCGAGGTATCTCAAAGTGTGTAAAAGTGCTTACAGTATATGTTTATTATTGTGCATTTATTCTGAAGAGTTTGTTGTGTGCAAAGTGCCACTATTTCATAAAGTGCAGCCAGATACAGCCATTTTTAAAAGTTTCTTGTGCTGGGATTATCTATTTGCAGAGTGCCGCCATTACAGAGTGTTTATTGCACCATACAGAGTTGTTTAGCAAAGTACAGGCATTTTGGTGAAATTTCAGTGTGCTGTGTACTGTTTGCTTGCAAAGTGCACTTACTTTGAAATGTTTCTTACTTTGAGCATCATCTGTCCAGTTTGTTCACACAGTGCAGTTATTTGAAATGTTTCTAAAAATGATGATGTGACTTTACAGTACAGTGATTTCAAGAGTATTACAGTGGCTGAGAGTCTTATTTCACAAAGTTCAGTTATACAGAGGCTTATTGTGCTATTGGGCATAGTTACAAGTACTGGCATCAATTTCAGGAGTATGTATATGTGTGTGTGTTCATGTATACTGGCAAAAGTCTTCACTGAGGTGTATTAATATGGCAAATGGCTTTCAAAAACCACTACTACTTGTATTTGATCAGAATATTGCAGAAAATTCGAGAATATTTCAGCAAGAATACAATATATTCATAGAAGCAGCTTATTCTGATAAAGATGCATGCACCAAGGCATTCATTTTGCTAAACCTAGCAGGGGCAGAGGCCATAGAAAGGGAGCGTTCATTTCTATATGCACCACCGGTGTATGAAGGTGAAAGGGAAAATTGTCATATTATTGTACAGGCTGAATCAAGGGAAGACCCTGAGTGTTTGAAGAGCAAATTCAGAGAGATGTGTAACAGCCAAACCAATGTTACATTAGAGAGGCATTTGTTTTACACAAGAGATCAAAAGCAAGGAAAAACTTTTACAGCTTATATTACTGACCTGAGGAACAAATCTAAAATGTGTAAATTCAGTGATTTAAAAGATGAAAAACAAAAAAAATGAAGCAGGCAGACAGACACAACTGAATCAAAACTCTTTTATTGTAATAAAAGGTTAGCACTTTCATTTAAACACTGTTAAACTTCATCAGACAATTTCACTATGTACTAATTACATTTAAATAGTTTAAAAAGCCTGCCAATTTCCCACAAAACCAGAAATGACATCCAAATGTCATCTAAATGTAAAAATATTCCCCTTCAAACAACCTAATAAGTACAAATACATGCCTGCAAAAATAAAATAAATGTATTAAATATATTAAATATAATACATACATACAAGCTACAACCATACCAACCTACTTCAATTTCCAACACAAATATATAGTAGTAATAACTATCAACAATAATGATAATACATACTTAAAAGACATATATGCATAATTATAAACACTTATAGCTATAGCATACCTATCTATTCAATGCTTTTAATTTTAAAATACCGTTGATGGAACTATACTCATTAATATCATGCCATATATAGGCTTCTAACCTCAACTGCCATATTAATTTGTGCTTTTCCAACTGCAGAGCCCATGGCCCCCCTCTGGGGTTCTCCGCCAGTTGTTCAATATTTAAAGAACTAAATGTATGTTCCTGATTATTTGCCATGTATTTTGCTAATGTATTGGTCAATTTTCATTTCTTTATTGCATATAAATGTTCATATATTCCTTCTTTTAGAGTTCTCTCCCATTTACCCACATAATAACATGGACATTCCTTACATAAGGCTAAATATACCACACTCTTACTCATGCAATTAAATGATCCTTTAATATAATAATTAATGTTTCTAATCTGAAATTGCTCCCCCACATAAATATACTTACAGAACTTGCACATTCCACATTGTTTCATCCCTCTATAGTTCTTAAAATTAGTAGACCCTCTACTTCTTATTTCCAATAACTTTTTTATGTTAACACCTCTTCTTGCTATCATCCTTGGTTTATCACTTGACACATCCCTCAAATAATTATCTTCCTCAATCAACACTCAATTCTTATTAAGACTATATTTGATTTTACATATATAATTAATTTTATAATACTCAGTGGAAAATGTAGTGATAAACCCCATGGTGACCTCCCCTTATTTATTGCATGCTTATTAGTTTTAATCACATTAATATGTTTACTATTTAATATTGGTACAACATTTTCTTTCTGTCTCTTATTAATAACTTCTAAACATCATTCATCAAATTAACTGGTGGATACCCCCTAGAGGTAAACATTTCTATTAATTTATTACATTCTTCCTCAAAATCAGCATCCAAAGTAACCATTCTGGCTGCTTGGACCAGCTGGCCCTTTATTACTGATCTTTTGTGATATATATGATGTGCACTCTGGTAATGTAGGAATGAGTTTGAATAAGTGGGCTTTTCTATGTATACTGGAAGTCAACCTTCCATTGCAAACATCCTTTCTTAAATTAACATCCAGATAATTGATGTCATTCAGCCCTACATTAAAAGTAAATGCCAAAAATTGTGTGGTGCTATTAAGATAATTGATAAACTGATGTAATCTCTCTCTGCTACCTGTCCATAATATAAAAATATCATCTAGGTAATGTAAGTGCAATCTAATATGCATTCTTAAATTCTTCATTAGTTAACACAAACCTTCTTTCCCAACAAATTATAACAGAATTAGCAAAAACCATACCACAAGGAGAACCCATTGCTATCCCTAATTTTTGTAAATAATAGTTCCCCTCAAAAAATATATAATAATTATACAGAACTATTTCAGAAAGATCCACATATAAATTAATTTCCTCTTAGGATACTCCCTGTGCATGAAGGTACTCACTAATTTCTAATATACCCTGTTTTGTGGAATTATGGAGAAAAGATCTTTGACATCTACAGTAAAAAAAATAAATTAATCCGTATATTCTTTATAATTTAATAACTGTAAAAACTGCCACGGGTCCTTACAGATTTGTTTTTCTTTTTCAACTTACTTTCCCAACTTCCTATCCAGATATTTAGCACAAGTATATATTGCTGAATTTCTACCATCAACTACTGATCTTAATGGAGGATCCTGTATGCTCTTATGAATCTTTGGTGCCGCAAACATTACTGGTATTGTTGGCGATACCATCGTGAGATAGTTATATAACTCTAAATCAATCCTTCTCTCCAAAAACATGTCCTGCAATAAATTAGCAATTTTTTTGAAAGCCATAAACACTTCATTTTTTGTTACAAGTTCATACGTATCTGTAAATAAAATACTTGCTACTTGATTGTTTTAATTATACTGATCCATAATAACTAAACCTCCCCCTTTATCAAGTTTCATTACCCTGATATTTTGTTCGGCTAAATATGTTAATGTAATTCTTTCATTTTCGGTTAAATTATCCTTAAACCATACATCTTTTTTATTTTTTAAATGCCTTATGTCTAATTCACATACTTTCTCATATATGGACAACAATGGATGTAGGGGAGGGTTATAAGCACTGGCTATATAAAACTTCTTGCTGTGCATTATATTATTACCAAGACATATTTTGAGATTCAGTTTCCTCAGAAACAACTTCAAATCAATTAACATAGTTGCTACATTCAGGGCTCTTGTAGAAACAAAATTCATACCTTTACTTAACAAATTAACAGTTTCTCTATCAATACTTATACTAGAAAAATGATATACTTTAAAATATTTTGCATCATTCAGCACAATAACTGGCTTTTGTCCATCATGATTTTCCAAATTGTCCAATATCGATTCACAGGTGCCATCATTCTCTTGATTCATTAATTGTTCATATGTTGGTAACCAGCCCTCCTCCTGTTCGAGTATCTTTAATAAACCCCTCTCCTCTGGTTCCTCCTCGGCAGTGTGTAAAAATCTGACTGATTATTATTATTATTAGTAGTATAATTATACTTGTCCCTGAGTCTCTCAGATCTTCTTAGTTGGGGGAATATATGAACATTTATATGCAATAAAGAAAGGAAAATTGACTAATGCATTAGCAAAACATGTGGCAAGTAATCAGGAACATACATTTAGTTTTTTAATTATTGAACAACTGGCGGAGAACCCCAGAGGAGGGCCATGGGCTCTGCAGTTGGAAAACACAAATTAATATGGCAATTGAAGTTAGAAGCCTATATATGGCCTGGTATTAATGAGAACAGTTCCACCAATAGTATTTTAAAATTAAAATAATTGAATAGATAGATATGGTATAGTTATAAGTGTTTATGCATATATGTATTTTAAGTATGTATTATCATTAATACTATTATCATTATTATTGATATTTATTACTGCTATATATTTGTGTTGGAAACTGAAGAAGGTTGGTATGGTTGTAGGTTGCATGTATGTATTGTATTTAATATATTTGATACATTTATTTTATTTTTGCAGGCATGCATTTGTAATTATTAGGTTGTTCTGAAGGGAAATATTTTTACATTTAGATGACATTTGGATATCATTTCCAATTTTGTGGGGAATTGGCGGGCTTTTTAAACTATAAATGTAATTAGTACAAAGTGAAGTTGTCTGATGAAGTTTAACAGTGTTTAAACAAAAGTGCTAACCTTTTATTACAATAAAAATAGTTTCGGTTCAGTTAAGCGTCCATCTGCCTGCTCCATTTTTTGTTTTGTTTTTTCAATGGTTTGTTGGTTTCTTTATTGATTTAAAAGATGAGTTAATAAAGGACAGGCTCATGTGTGGTATTAATAGTGCTGCTGTGAGAAACATTTTGCTTCGTGACAGTGATCAGTGATTTAACGCTGAGCAAAGCTACTGAGATTTGTCAAATCCATGAAGGTACAGAAAGGCGCAGAAATATGCTTGCAAGTGATAAGAGCATGGTTTCAGCAGGCTTCAGAGCAAATGTAGACAGCATGCAGCATGTGGCAGGCAGAAACAGGCCTAATCACGTGGCAGCTATAGCCCCTGTGGGTGTGGCAAGGAAAACCCGCAATCTTCCAGCAAGTTCTAAGACTAGTTAAGTTAAAGGAGCATGCTCAGTACAGTACAAGGGTGAATCAGCAAAACCCAAGTCAAGCGTTATTATTAACTGTCACAATTGTGGTGCCAACCATGAGTCTAAAAGAGCAAAGTGCTTAGCATTTGGTCAGCAATGCCATAAATGTAAGAAATGGAGTCATTTTCAAAAATGTTGTAAATCAAGTAAACCTCAGAAGGGTCACTCAAGAAAGCAAATTGATCAAGTAGAACTGCAGCAGTCCTCTTTCTATGTGTGTGTCAGTAGCTGGTAAAATAATTGATGCAGTAGATTTATTGGCAAGGAATGAAGTATTTTGTACTGTCTGGATCAATTGTAAACCCAATGAGCTCAAAGTAGACACTGGTTCAAAGTGCACTGTTATGTCTGCAGATACTTTTGCTAAAGTGAGAGATGGTGAACAACTAAGTGTGACCAGTTGCTGCGAAACGTGTTGCTTATGGAGGTGAAGAAGCTCAATCAGAAGGCTCAGCAGTGCTTTCATGTTATGGCCAAGAATTGTTATAGCTTATTATTTTATGTAGTCCAAAAACCTGTGCAGTCATTATTGGGTCTCAGAGATAGTTTGAGAATGAATTTGCTTTCTTTTACCAAAAAAGTTCATCAGATAAGCACATGTCCCAGTTTCAGCTTCACTAACATTAGTTTTTCACAGTATGCTGATGTTTTTGATGACAAATTGGGAAAACTTCCAGTTGTGTATTCTATGAAGCTAGACCCCAGAGATCAGTCCAGTGGTCTGACCAGCAAGAAAAGTTCTGATAGCCATGCAGCATAATGTCAAAGCCCAGTTGGACAAAATGGTGCAGCAAGGTGTAATTTGTTCAGTTACAGAACCTACCAAATGGGTGTTGTCCATGGTAGCAGCTCACAAGAAAGGCTCAGACAAAATCAGAACATGCATTGACCCAAGATATTTGAACAAAGCATTAAAAAGACCTTATCATCCTATGCATACAGTCGAGGAAGTCGCAGCTCTAATAGCAAATGTTTTTCTGTCAGATGCAAAAAGTTCATTTTGGCAAGTGATGCTTGATTGCAAATCTTCATTACTGACTACATTCTGTACCCCCATTTGGAAGATACAGATTTCTCAGGATGCCATTTGGAATAAATTCTGCAAGTGAAGTCTTTCCTCGTGCAATGGAGCAAATTTTTTCAGGTTACCCCTGTGTCATAATAGTTGATGATTTGTTAGTCAGAGGCAATGGTGAAGCAGTGCATGACAGAAATCTTAAGGGAGTTTTAAATAGAGCACATGAAGTGAACTTGGAGTTCAGCCCTCTAAAGTGCAAATTCAGACTACAAAAAGTTACATATATAGGTCATTTGTTTACTAGCATTAGCTTGAGACCAGACCTGTCCAAGCAAGCAGCCATTCCTGAGATGTCAGCTCCAGATAATGTACAAGCTCTACAACATTTTCTTGGTATGGTCAACTATTTAGGCAAGTTTATACCAGACTTCAGTGAGTTGATGGTGCCTTTGAGAGATCTAACAAGTAAGAATGCTACATGGTTATGGTTAGAACATTACCAGAAAGCATTTGAAAATTGCTACTCCATCTACATTAAGATACTATGATGTCAACAAACCAGTAACTCTTTCCTGCGATGCTTCTAGATTTGGTCTAGATGCAATCATTCTTGAAGAGGGTAGACCAGTAGCCTATGCATCTAGAACACGTACCCAAATTGAAATGCAATATGCTCAAATTGAGAAAGAACTTTTGGCTATAGTGTTTGCATGTTCCAAGTTTCATGATTATATCCATGGTCAGGATATTCAGATTGAAACTTATCATTAACCTTTGGTTACTGTTTTATGCATTCAGCTCCAGCAAGATTACAAAGAATGATGCTTTAATTGCAAAAGTACAACTTCAAAATGGTCTGTACAAAGGCAGACTTCTTTATCTAGCTGATACCTTATCCAGATCACCCAGAAAAAGAAAGGAAAAGCTTAACGTAGAGAATTTTGACTTTGATGTCATGGAAATGTGTAATTTTTCTACCACAAGACTTAATGAGCTAAGAGAACACACAAAGACTGATCCAATTTTGCAAAAGCTCAATCATTACATCAATGACGGATGGTCTTAAAAGCAATCTAGTGTACCACCAGAAGTGCAACCCTACTTTCCTTACAGAGATGAGATGTTGATGGAAGATGGCATAATTTTCAAAGGTCCTAAAATTGTTGTTCCTTCTTCCTTACAACATGAATACATCCAGATTTTGCATTGTGGTCACCCAGGTTCTGAAGCTACCAAAAGAAGGGCGAGAAGACTAATATTTTGGACTTCTCTAGCAAAAGACATTGATAAAGTACTTTCTTCTTGTCCAGTATACAATAGTACTAAACTGCATTTGCAAAAATAACCACTTCAGCTAAGCCAAGTTTCTGAATTACCTTGGTCAACAGTAGCCACTGACATATTCGAGTGGAGCAATCAACATTACTTAGTATTGGTAGACTCTTATTCGAACTGGTTTGAGATCGATCTACTACCTAATCTAACTTCCACTACTGTTATTACTAAGTTGAAATGTTATTTCTCACTCCATGGAAGTCCATAAAAGCTTATATATGACAACGGTATCCAATTTACCAGTCAGTCGTTTCAAAAATTTGCAAGAGAATGGGACTTTGTACATGATACTAGTAGTCCAGAATATCCACAGTCAAATGGACTAGCTGAATGTGCAGTACGGAGTGCAAAGCAATTACTTGAGAAGTCAAAGCGTGATAATACCGATGTCTTTTGGAATTTACCCAATCTCAGAAACATACCCCGTGATGATATACTTGGCTCACCTGCTCAGAGACTTCTATCCAGGCAAACTAGAACAACATTGCCTATTAGTTTCAGTTTGTTGAGGCCTAAAGCTAAAAACAACAAAACAATCAAAGCTCAATTTTTTAGAAAGCATTATTTTCAGAAGTCCAGTTATGAGAAATTGAGCAAATTTCTTCATCCATTGAAAGAAGGAGAGACATTGAGAATACACATAGCGAAAGTTTTCAACCAGATTGGTCAATTAACAAGTATATGTGCAGAGTCGAGATCCTATTTTGTAAAATCTGAGGGTGTGGAATACAGGAGAAATCATAGACACCTTCTTCCTGTATTAGAACTGATATCTCAGCACTGTTCCTGTGATTTAGACTGTAAATCTCAGAGCAATTCAGACAATGTTCCTGTTCCAGAATGTGTTTTGATTCCCAATATCATTTCTGAGGAGGGTGTTCCTGATTTCCCTAAGGTTGAACATACAGCAGACACAATCCCAGTTGCTAAACATAATCCCAATTTCTATATCACTCGATCTGGTCATATTTGCAGACCCAGTGTGAGATACACAGCAACCTGGACGTAGTTGTATATATGTATCTAGTTCTGTATAATTGCATGATTACAATTATTTTTATATCAACTGCACATCAGTCAATGTCATCAATATTGCATGGCTCATTTCTCAAAGAGGGAGGATGTAGAATAACATGCGTGTTGTACCTTTAAGAAGCGTTTCTAAGATCTGAACATGCATATAAATAGCAGGCATGTGCTAGCTTCAGTGCCACTTTGTGAGTACAGCCAGAGTGTGAACATTTATGTATGAGACAGCTAGTTTGTATATAAGTTAAAGTTATTTAGCTTCATTTCTAATGTGTTTGTACATAATAAAGCTGCTTGAACAGAATGTTTGTCTACTTCATCCTGACTAGATGAGTGACAATAACCAACTAGATGAAGTATCGTTCTATCAAGAAATAGCAGTCGAGTTCCTCCTTAACCGAAGGAGCAGCATTCTCTGTGTTGTTACTCCAAGTAAATGCTCCCTAACATGAAGGATGGTACAGGTTTTGATCCCCACTTAAAACATGATAAATAGTTTCTCTATGAACTCTAGTTAATTTTTTGAGCAAATGATGGCAAAAAGTTTATTCACTGGATCAACCTACACCTTTGCTAACAAATGCAGAATGCTTCATAAAACACAGTAGTTAATGTCATCTAACATCATGTGTGGTAGCCACTAAGAGGCAACTGTTCATAATGCCAACGTGTACCAAGACCATTGGAATATAATGTTTTGTGTGTCTTTCTTTCATTTACCATTTGTATTATATGGTAAACAGAAATGACAGTTGTGTTTCATCCAAATAATATAAACCATATCAGACAATTTATCATGTAAAATGGATTACATTCCAAACTTCTTTCTGCTGTTAAACTGTAAAGGTCAGATGGCAGATTGTGTAGGGAACACATCACTTTTTACATATAATGTCTGTTTTCTAGCAATACGTTGCAGAAATCGCTGCAGAAAACTGTAATTATATTCAAAGTGAAATACCAACAGTTAAACTAAGTGTGGATTTGGGCTGTGATGCATTATTGAAGATTAACTGCTGATTTTCTGCTCTACTTGCTGAAAGGACTAGGCCTAGGCCTGTCACAAATCTATATTTTGATTCTTCCTTATCATTTTCCATTTCACTAGTGAGCTGTGTGCAGAATACACTTTGTTAAAGTATATAGTAAGGAGGAATTACAAGCATTATATGGAAGAATGTACTTTAAGCAAGGAAATAGGGACTAGAGCCTTTAGAATGAAATACTTGATACTCAGGAAATGGAAAACAGTTTCATAACTTGCTCTTTTTAATGTCAGTATAAACCTATGGCAGAACTCTTTGGAGTGAGAGTCCAGCAGAGTCTGAAGAATTTTAATGAAAGGAGATCAAACCAATGCCAGAGCAGTTGACTCCAATAATCCAGTGTGAGGTCAGTGATTGCCAGTGGAAGTCCAGGTGATAATGTTTTGGAAATGCTGACTGGATGGTTACTGGTAAAGACTTTAACTCACCAGTTGAAGTCCAGGTGAAGAGAGACTTTGTACTATTTAGTTCTCTTATTCCTGAGATGGACTTTTGTTTTTGAGAATGACTTTTATTTCTAAGAGAACCTTACAATGATAGGTGCATTTTAAGACTGTCAGCACCCAAATTGTATAACACCATTAGCATAGGTTCATAGGTTGGTACTAGACTATTGGCCCTAGGGCCTATACAAGCCTAGCCATAACAATTCCCTGGATATTTCTTCCCACACTGTTTACTTCCTGGACCCCTGTCTAGCAGGGTGACTGACATGATCCCTATGGTGAATTTCCTTTCTCCCATCCAATTGTCAAGGTTCCTTTTGAAGAGGGCCAAAGAGGCTCTCTGCTTGACATGTATGGGCAGTCCATTCCAGAGTCTGGGGAGTCTCTGGGTCAGGAACCTATCCCTCCAGCATATTTTGTTTATTGTGATGACAAGGTTTAGATCCCTGGGGCATGTGGCTCTGAGGGATTGGGAATTCTTTAAGTGTAGCATGTCCAACAGCTCTGGGTTTGACATGGCCTTGTATGTTAAGCAGAGATCGCCTCTGAGTAGACGATATGCGACAGAGTATAGCTGGAGTTTTTTAAGGCGGTCAGCATAGGGCATCTGTTTTAGGCCTGTGATTCTTTTAGTGAGTTATTTCTGCGGCCTTTCCAGTTGTTGCAGGTGTCTTGAGAAGTACATAGCAAATGGGGCACTGTATTCTATAATTGGTCTAATGAGGGATGAGTACAGTAGGACAATGACCTCCTTTTTTCTGGATGAAAAGCCCATAGTGATGAGGTGTGCCACATAGAAGGATTTCCTGACTGTTGTGGCAATGTGGTTATCGAAGGTGAGACCACTGTCCACCTGTGTCCCAAAGTCTCTTATCACACTTTCAGTGTTTAGTGTACTGCCACCTATGTGGTAATTCATGGGTACATGTTTTTTCCCAAAGGGGATTACTATATATTTCTTGGCATTGAGCTTGAGCCCATGGCTCTGGCACCAAGCATCTGTTTCTGTAAGGCCCTTTTGTAGAGTATCCACATCATTTGGAGATTCAATAATGGCTCCCATTTTGCAGTCATCTGCAAACTTTGTTAGCCAGCATCCCTTAGTATTGGCCTGTACTTCAGAGAAGTAGATGCCAAACAAGAGTGGACCCAGGACTGATCCCTGAGGTACTCCACTTGTCACTTGTCTGGAGCTGGATTTCGAGTCAGCTACTTTTACAGTGTGGGTTCTGTCAGTAAGCCAGTTGGCAACCCATCGAGTGACGTAGGGATTAATGCCCAGCTTAGTAAGTTTATCTATGATTCTAGAGTGGCGGATGGTGTCAAAGGCCTTGGCGAGGTCCATATAGGCTGTGGGGACCGCCTTACCCTCGTCCACGGCCCCGGAGTCTGATTCAAAGAAGTCAATCAGGTTTAGGAGACAAGATCGGCCCTTCATGAACCCAAACTGGGTGGGGTCCAGTGTTTGAAGGTTGCCAATGTCTTTGCTTTATAAGTTCCATGATAATACATTCCATGGCCTTGCAGATCAGGCTCATCAGACTGATGGGCTGCTAGTTCCCGGGATCCAAGGTGGATCCCCGCTTGTGGAGTGGGATAACTGTAGCTGTGCGCCACACAGTAGGCATGAAGTCTAAGGTGAGGCTATGATTAAACATGACACTTAGGTGAGGTGACAGTTCATTTTGTAGTTCATGTAGTACACAGCCCGGGATGTCATCTGGTCTCATGGATGCTGTATTCTTAGCTTTGGAGAGTGCGTTTCTTACCGTGTGGATGTTATTACCGGAATTTGGCAATCTTTCGGTATTGAGATGGGCTATTTAGGGGGTGAGATCGGGGTGAAGTTGGCACTGAATCGATATGCCAGGATATTGGAAATATCCTTGGGATCAGTATATTTAATGCCATTCTGTTTTAGCTCAAAGCAGATCTGAGCATTGCCATTTAGATTCTTGACATAGTTATAGAATGCCTTGTGGTTGTCTTTGGAATCTTTGGCAATTTTATTTTCGTATGGTTAAAGGACTATATTCCATATTGTGTACCAAAGTGAATTGGTCAATTTTACTTCACCTGTACTACCATTTGGTTCCTGGCAAAGTTAGTGTCCAAAGCAGTTGTGTGGACGATAAGTCAATAACATAAGAGTAAAAAAAATGAATAGCATGAAAACATTTATTAAGCAAACAAGAAGCATAAAAAGCTTATTAATCAAATGAAATGTTTGAAATTAGCTGATGAAACAAGTATCAGAATAGCAAATAAAGGGTTTAGAATTACCTCACAATTGCAAAGCAAGCATGTTTAAAGTAAAACGAGCATGTTTAGACTTAAAATGAGCACCAGGAAACATAATGGGCATGAAAAGAGATTAAATGAGCAAAATGAATATAACAAAGTGCAAAAAGGACACATCAAGTATAAATAAAGCAAGGTGACTGCATGT
Source organism: Protopterus annectens (assembly GCF_019279795.1). NCBI lineage: Eukaryota > Metazoa > Chordata > Ceratodontiformes > Protopteridae > Protopterus > Protopterus annectens. Next base: position 1,107,102,221 of record NC_056741.1, read on the forward strand.
TTGGTGAATTGCTGTGTTTTGGCATAAACTACAACTTTGCATTGATTGGAGCTCTGAAAAGTATCACTAGAGTTATTTGAAGTATCTCAAAGTGTGTAAAAGTGCTTACAGTATATGTTTATTATTGTGCATTTATTCTGAAGAGTTTGTTGTGTGCAAAGTGCCACTATTTCATAAAGTGCAGCCAGATACAGCCATTTTTAAAAGTTTCTTGTGCTGGGATTATCTATTTGCAGAGTGCCGCCATTACAGAGTGTTTATTGCACCATACAGAGTTGTTTAGCAAAGTACAGCCATTTTGGTGAAATTTCAGTGTGCTGTGTACTGTTTGCTTGCAAAGTGCACTTACTTTGAAATGTTTCTTATTTTGAGCATCTTCTGTCCAGTTTGTTCACACAGTGCAGTTATTTGAAATGTTTCTAAAAATGATGATGGGACTTTACAGTACAGTGATTTCAAAAGTATTACAGTGGCTGAGAGTCTTATTTCACAAAGTTCAGTTATACAGAGGCTTATTGTGCTATTGGGCATAGTTACAAGTACTGGCATCAATTTCAGGAATATGTATATGTGTGTGTGTTCATGTATACTGGCAAAAGTCTTCACTGAGGTATATTAATATGGCAGATGGCTTTCAAAAACCACTACTACTTGTATTTGATCAGAATATTGCAGAAAATTCGAGAATATTTCAGCAAGAATACAATATATTCATAGAAGCAGCTTATTCTGATAAAGATGCATGCACCAAGGCATTCATTTTGCTAAACCTAGCAGGGTCAGAGGCCATAGAAAGGGAGCGTTCATTTCTATATGCACCACCGGTGTATGAAGGTGAAAGGGAAAATTGTCATATTATTGTACAGGCTGACTCAAGGGAAGACCCTGAGTGTTTGAAGAGCAAATTCAGAGAGATGTGTAACAGCCAAACCAATGTTACATTAGAGAGGCATTTGTTTTACACAAGAGATCAAAAGCAAGGAAAAAACTTTTGCAGCTTATATTACTGACCTGAGGAACAAAGCTAAAATGTGTAAATTCAGTGATTTAAAAGATGAAAAACAAAAAAAATGAAGCAGGCAGACAGACACAACTGAATCAAAACTCTTTTATTGTAATAAAAGGTTAGCACTTTCATTTAAACACTGTTAAACTTCATCAGACAATTTCACTATGTACTAATTACATTTAAATAGTTTAAAAAGCCTGCCAATTTCCCACAAAACCAGAAATGACATCCAAATGTCATCTAAATGTAAAAATATTCCCCTTCAAACAACCTAATAAGTACAAATGCATGCCTGCAAAAATAAAATAAATGTATTAAATATATTAAATATAATACATACATACAAGCTACAACCATACCAACCTACTTCAATTTCCAACACAAATATATAGTAGTAATAACTATCAACAATAATGATAATACATACTTAAAAGACATATATGCATAATTATAAACACTTATAGCTATAGCATACCTATCTATTCAATGCTTTTAATTTTAAAATACCGTTGCTGGAACTATACTCATTAATATCATGCCATATATAGGCTTCTAACCTCAACTGCAATATTAATTTGTGCTTTTCCAACTGCAGAGCCCATGGCCCCTCTGGGGTTTCTCATCAGTTGTTCAATATTTAAAGAACTAAATGTATGTTCCTGATTATTTGCCATGTATTTTGCTAATGTATTGGTCAATTTTCATTTCTTTATTGCATATAAAAGTTCATATATTCCTTCTTTTAGAGTTCTCTCCGATTTACCCACATAATAACATGGACATTCCTTACATAAGGCTAAATATACCACACTCTTACTCATGCAATTAAATGATCCTTTAATATAATAATTAATGTTTCTAATCTGAAATTGCTCCCCCACATAAATATACTTACAGAACTTGCACATTCCACATTGTTTCATCCCTCTATAGTTCTTAAAATTAGTAGACCCTCTACTTCTTATTTCCAATAACTTTTTTTATGTTAACACCTCTTCTTGCTATCATCCTTGGTTTATCACTTGACACATCCCTCAAATAATTATCTTCCTCAATCAACACTCACTTCTTATTACGACTATATTTGATTTTACAAATATAATTAATTTTATAATACTCAGTGGAAAATGTAGTGATAAACCCCATGGTGACCTCCCCTTATGTATTGCATGCTTATTAGTTTTAATCACATTAATATGTTTACTATTTAATATTGGTACAACATTTTCTTTCTGTCTCTTATTAATAACTTCTAAACATCATTCATCAAATTAACTGGTGGATACCCCTAGAGGTAAACATTTCTATTAATTTATTACATTCTTCCTCAAAATCATCATCCAATGTAACCATTCTGGCTGCTTGGACCAGCTGGCCCTTTATTACTGATCTTTTGTGATATATATGATGTGCACTCTGGTAATGTAGGAATGAGTTTGAATAAGTAGGCTTTTCTATGTATACTGGAAGTCAACCTTCCATTGCAAACATCCTTTCTTAAATTAACATCCAGATAGTTGATGTCATTCAGCCCTACATTAAAAGTAAATGCCAAAAATTGTGTGGTGCTATTAAGATAATTCATAAACTGATGTAATCTCTCTCTGCTACCTGTCCATAATATAAAAATATCATCTAGGTAATGTAAGTGCAATCTAATATGCATTCTTAAATTCTTCATTAGTTAACACAAACCTTCTTTCCCAACAAATTATAACAGAATTAGCAAAAACCATACCACAAGGAGAACCCATTGCTATCCCTAATCTTTGTAAATAATAGTTCCCCTCAAAAAATATATAATAATTATACAGAACTATTTCAGAAAGATCCACATATAAATTAATTTCCTCTTAGGATACTCCCTGTGCATGAAGGTACTCACTAATTTCTAATATACCCTGTTCTTGTGGAATTATGGAGAAAAGATCTTTGACATCTACAGTAAAAAAAATAAATTAATCCATATATTCTTTATCATTTAATAACTGTAAAAACTGCCACGGGTCCTTACAGATTTGTTTTTCTTTTTCAACTTACTTTCCCAACTTCCTATCCAGATATTTAGCACAAGTATATATTGCTGAATTTCTACCATCAAATACTGATCTTAATGGAGGATCCTGTATGCTCTTATGAATCTTTGGTGCCCCAAACATTACTGGTATTGTTGGTGATACCATCGTGAGATAGTTATATAACTCTAAATCAATCCTTCTCTCCAAAAACATGTCCTGCAATAAATTAGCAATTGTTTTGAAAGCCATAAACACTTCATTTTTTGTTACAAGTTCATACGTATCTGTAGATAAAATACTTGCTACTTGATTGTTGTAATTATACTGATCCATAATAACTAAACCTCCCCCTTTATCAAGTTTCATTACCCTGATATTTTGTTCGGCTAAATATGTTAATGTAATTCTTTCATTTTCGGTTAAATTATCCTTAAACCATACATCTTTTTTATTTTTTAAATGCCTTATGTCCAATTCACATACTTTCTCATATATGGACAACAATGGATGTAGGGGAGGGTTATAAGCACTGGCTATATAAAACTTCTTGCTGTACATTATATTATTACCAAGACATATTTTGAGATTCAGTTTCCTCAGAAACAACTTCAAATCAATTAACATAGTTGCTACATTCAGGGCTCTTGTAGAAACAAAATTCATACCTTTACTTAACAAATTAACAGTTTCTCTATCAATACTTATACTAGAAAAATGATATACTTTAAAATCTTTTGCATCATTCAGCACAATAACTGGCTTTTGTCCATCATGATTTTCCAAATTGTCCAATATCAATTCACAGGTGCCATCATTCTCTTGATTCATTAATTGTTCATATGTTGGTAACCAGCCCTCCTCCTGTTCGAGTATCTTTAATAAACCCCTCTCCTCTGGTTCCTCCTCGGCAGTGTGTAAAAATCTGACTGATTATTATTATTATTAGTGGTATAATTATACTTGTCCCTGAGTCTCTCAGATCTTCTTAGTTGGGGGAATATATGAACATTTATATGCAATAAAGAAAGGAAAATTGACTAATGCATTAGCAAAACATGTGGCAAGTAATCAGGAACATACATTTAGTTTTTTAATTATTGAACAACTAGCAGAGAACCCCAGAGGAGGGCCATGGGCTCTGCAGTTGGAAAACACAAATTAATATGGCAATTGAAGTTAGAAGCCTATATATGGCCTGGTATTCATGAGAACAGTTCCACCAATAGTATTTTAAAATTAAAATAATTGAATAGATAGATATGGTATAGTTATAAGTGTTTATGCATATATGTCTTTTAAGTATGTATTATCATTAATACTATTATCATTCTTATTGATATTTATTACTGCTATATATTTGTGTTGGAAACTGAAGAAGGTTGGTATGGTTGTAGGTTGCATGTATGTATTGTATTTAATATATTTGATACATTTATTTTATTTTTGCAGGCATGCATTTGTAATTATTAGGTTGTTCTGAAGGGAAATATTTTTACATTTAGATGACATTTGGATATCATTTCAATTTTGTAGGGAATTGGCGGGCTTTTTAAACTATAAATGTAATTAGTACAAAGTGAAGTTGTCTGATGAAGTTTAACAGTGTTTAAACAAAAGTGCTAACCTTTTATTACAATAAAAATAGTTTCGGTTCAGTTAAGCGTCCATCTGCCTGCTCCATTTTTTGTTTTGTTTTTTCAATGGTTTGTTGGTTTCTTTATTGATTTAAAAGATGAGTTAATAAAGGACAGGCTCATGTGTGGCATTAATAGTGCTGCTGTGAGAAACATTTTGCTTCGTGACAGTGATCAGTGATTTAACGCTGAGCAAAGCTACTGAGATTTGTCAAATCCATGATGGTACAGAAAGGCGCAGAAATATGCTTGCAAGTGATAAGAGCATGGCTTCAGCAGGCTTCAGAGCAAATGTAGACAGCATGCAGCATGTGGCAGGCAGAAACAGGTCTAATCACTTGGAAGCTATAGCCCCTGTGGGTGTGGCAAGGAAAACCCGCAATCTTCCAGCAAGTTCTAAGACTAGTTAAGTTAAAGAAGCATGCTCAGTACAGTACAAGGGTGAATCAGCAAAACCCAAGTCAAGCGTTATTATTAACTGTCACAATTGTGGTGCCAACCATGAGTCTAAAAGAGCAAAGTGCTTAGCATTTGGTCAGCAATGCCATAAATGTAAGAAATGGAGTCATTTTCAAAAATTTTGTAAATCAAGTAAACCTCAGAAGGGTCACTCAAGAAAGCAAATTGATCAAGTAGAACTGCAGCAGTCCTCTTTCTATGTGTGTGTCAGTAGCTGGTAAAAGAATTGATGCAGTAGATTTATTGGCAAGGAATGAAGTATTTTGTACTGTCTGGATCAATTGTAAACCCAATGAGCTCAAAGTAGACACTGGTTTAAAGTGTACTGTTATGTCTGCAGATACTTTTGCTAAAGTGAGAGATGGTGAACAACTAAGTGTGACCAGTTGTGTGAAACTTGTTGCTTATGGAGGTGAAGAAGCTGAATCAGAAGGCTCAGCAGTGCTTTCATGTTATGGCCAAGAATTGTTATAGCTTATTATTTTATGTAGTCCAAAAACCTGTGCAGTCATTATTGGGTCTCGGAGATAGTTTGAGAATGAATTTGCTTTCTTTTACCAAAGAAGCTCATCAGATAAGCACATGTCCCAGTTTCAGCTTCACTAACATTAGTTTTTCACAGTATGCTGATGTTTTTGATGACAAATTGGGAAAACTTCCAGTTGTGTATTCTATGAAGCTAGACCCCAGAGATCAGTCCAGTGGTCTGACCAGCAAGAAAAGTTCTGATAGCCATGCAGCATAATGTCAAAGCCCAGTTGGACAAAATGGTGCAGCAAGGTGTAATTTGTTCAGTTACAGAACCTACCAAATGGGTGTTGTCCATGGTAGCAGCTCACAAGAAAGGCTCAGACAAAATCAGAACATGCATTGACCCAAGATATTTGAACAAAGCATTAAAAAGACCTTATCATCCTATGCACACAGTCGAGGAAGTCGCAGCTCTAATAGCAAATGTTTTTCTGTCAGATGCAAAAAGTTCATTTTGGCAAGTGATGCTTGATCGCAAATCTTCATTACTGACTACATTCTGTACCCCATTTGGAAGATACAGATTTCTCAGGATGCCATTTGGAATAAATTCTGCAAGTGAAGTCTTTCCTCGTGCAATGGAGCAAATTTTTTCAGGTTACCCCTGTGTCATAATAGTTGATGATTTGTTAGTCGGAGGCAATGGTGAAGCAGAGCATGACAGAAATCTTAAGGGAGTTTTAAACAGAGCACATGAAGTGAACTTGGAACACAGCCCTCTAAAGTGCAAATTCAGACTACAAAAAGTTACACGTATAGGTCATTTGTTTACTAGCATTAGCTTGAGACCAGACCTGTCCAAGCAAGCAGCCATTCCTGAGATGTCAGCTCCAGATAATGTACAAGCTCTACAACATTTTCTTGGTATGGTCAACTATTTAGGCAAGTTTATACCAGACTTCAGTGAGTTGACGGTGCCTTTGAGAGATCTAACAAGTAAGAATGCTACATGGTTATGGTTAGAACATTACCAGAAAGCATTTGAAAATTGCTACTCCATCTACATTAAGATACTATGATGTCAACAAACCAGTAACTCTTTCCTGCGATGCTTCTAGATTTGGTCTAGATGCAGTCATTCTTCAAGAGGGTAGACCAGTAGCCTATGCATCTAGAACACGTACCCAAATTGAAATGCAATATGCTCAAATTGAGAAAGAACTTTTGGCTATAGTGTTTGCATGTTCCAAGTTTCATGATTATATCCATGGTCAGGATATTCAGATTGAAACTGATCATTAACCTTTGGTTACTGTTTTATGCATTCAGCTCCAGCAAGATTACAAAGAATGATGCTTTAATTGCAAAAGTACAACTTCAAAATGGTCTATACAAAGGCAAACTTCTTTATCTAGCTGATACCTTATCCAGATCACCCAGAAAAACAAAGGAAAAGCTTAACACAGAGAATTTTGACTTTGATGTCATGGAAATGTGTAATTTTTCTACCACAAGACTTAATGAGCAATCTAGTGTACCACCAGAAGTGCAACCCTACTTTCCTTACAGAGATGAGATGTTGATGGAAGATGGCATGATTTTCAAAGGTCCTAAAATTGTTGTTCCTTCTTCCTTACAACATGAATACATCCAGATTTTGCATTGTGGTCACCCAGGTTCTGAAGCTACCAAAAGAAGGGCGAGAAGACTAATATTTTGGACTTCTCTAGCAAAAGACATTGATAAAGTACTTTCTTCTTGTCCAGTATACAATAGTACTAAACCGCATTTGCAAAAATAACCACTTCAGCTAAGCCAAGTTTCTGAATTACCTTGGTCAACAGTAGCCACTGACATATTCGAGTGGAGCAATCAACATTACTTAGTATTGGTAGACTCTTATTCAAACTGGTTTGAGATCGATCTACTACCTAATCTAACTTCCACTACTGTTATTACTAAGTTGAAATGTTATTTCTCACTCCATGGAAGTCCATAAAAGCCAATATATGACAACGGTATCCAATTTACCAGTCAGTTGTTTCAAAAATTTGCAAGAGAATGGGACTTTGTACATGATACTAGTAGTCCAGAATATCCGCAGTCAAATGGACTAGCTGAATGTGCAGTACAGAGTGCAAAGCAATTACTTGAGAAGTCAAAGCATGATAATACCGATGTCTTTTTGAATTTCCCCAATCTCAGAAACATACCCCGTGATGATATACTTGGCTCACCTGCTCAGAGACTTCTATCCAGGCAAACTAGAACAACATTGCCTATTAGTTTCAGTTTGTTGAGGCCTAAAGCTAAAAACAACAAAACAATCAAAGCTCAATTTTTTAGAAAGCATTATTTTCAGAAGTCCAGTTATGAGAAATTGAGCAAATTTCTTCATCCATTGAAAGAAGGAGAGACATTGAGAATACACATAGCGAAAGTTTTCAACCAGATTGGTCAATTAACAATTATATGTGCAGAGTCGAGATCCTATTTTGTAAAATCTGAGGGTGTGGAATACAGGAGAAATCATAGACACCTTCTTCCTGTATTAGAACTGATATCTTAGCATTGTTCCTGTGATTTAGACTGTAAATCTCAGAGCAATTCAGACAATGTTCCTGTTCCAGAATGTGTTTTGATTCCCAATATCATTTCTGAGGAGGGTGTTCCTGATTTCCCTAAGGTTGAACATACAGCAGACACAATCCCAGTTGCTAAACATAATCCCAATTTCTATATCACTCGATCTGGTCATATTTGCAGACCCAGTGTGAGATACACAGCAACCTGGACGTAGTTGTATATATGTATCTAGTTCTGTATAATTGCATGATTACAATTATTTTTATATCAACTGCACATCAGTCAATGTCATCAATATTGCATGGCTCATTTCTCAAAGAGGAGGATGTAGAATAACATGCGTGTTGTACCTTTAAGAAGCGTTTCTAAGATCTGAACATGCATATAAATAGCAGGCATGTGCTAGCTTCAGTGCCACTTTGTGAGTACAGCCAGAGTGTGAACATTTATGTATGAGACAGCTAGTTTGTATATAAGTTAAAGTTATTTAGCTTCATTTCTAATGTGTTTGTACATAATAAAGCTGCTTGAACAGAATGTTTGTCTACTTCATCCTGACTAGATGAGTGACAATAACCAACTAGATGAAGTATCGTTCTATCAAGAAATAGCAGTCGAGTTCCTCCTTAACCGAAGGAGCAGCATTCTCTGTGTTGTTACTCCACGTAAATGCTCCCAAACATGAAGGATGGTACAGGTTTTGATCCCCACTTAAAACATGATAAATAGTTTCTCTGTGAACTCTAGTTAATTTTTTGAGCAAATGATGGCAAAAAGTTTATTCACTGGATCAACCTACACCTTTGCTAACAAATGCAGAATGCTTCATAAAACACAGTAGTTAATGTCATCTAACATCATGTGTGGTAGCCACTAAGAGGCAACTGTTCATAATGCCAACGTGTACCAAGACCATTGGAATATAATGTTTTGTGTGTCTTTCTTTCATTTACCATTTGTATTATATGGTAAACAGAAATGACAGTTGTGTTTCATCCAAATAATATAAACCATATCAGACAATTTATCATGTAAAATGGATTACATTCCAAACTTCTTTCTGCTGTTAAACTGTAAAGGTCAGATGGCAGATTGTGTAGGGAACACATCACTTTTTACATATAATGTCTGTTTTCTAGCAATACGTTACAGAAATCGCTGCAGAAAACTGTAATTATATTCAAAGTGAAATACCAACAGTTAAACTAAGTGTGGATTTGGGCTGTGATACATTATTGAAGATTAACTGCTGATTTTCTGCTCTACTTGCTGAAAGGACTAGGCCTAGGCCTGTCACAAATCTATATTTTGATTCTTCCTTATCATTTTCCATTTCACTAGTGAGCTGTGTGCAGAATACACTTTGTTAAAGTATATAGTAAGGAGGAATTACAAGCATTATGTGGAAGAATGTACTTTAAGCAAGGAAATAGGGACTAGAGCCTTTAGAATGAAATACTTGATACTCAGGAAATGGAAAACAGTTTCATAACTTGCTCTTTTTAATGTCAGGATAAACCTATGGCAGAACTCTTTGGAGTGAGAGTCCAGCAGAGTCTGAAGAATTTTAATGAAAGGAGATCAAACCAATGCCAGAGCAGTTGACTCCAATAATCCAGTGTGAGGTCAGTGATTGCCAGTGGAAGTCCAGGTGATAATGTTTTGGAAATGCTGACTGGATGGTTACTGGTAAAGACTTTAACTCACCAGTTGAAGTCCAGGTGAAGAGAGACTTTGTACTATTTAGTTCACTTATTCCTGAGACGGACTTTTGTTTTTGAGAATGACTTTTATTTCTAAGAGAACCTTACAATGATAGGTGCATTTTAAGACTGTCAGCACCCAAATTGTGTAACACCATTAGCATAGGTTCATAGGTTCATAGGTTGGTACTAGACTATCGGCCCTAGGGCCTATACAAGCCTAGCCATAACAATTCCTTGATATTTCTTCCCACACTGTTTACTTCCTGGACCCCTGTCTAGCAGGGTGACTGACATGATCCCTATGGTGAATTTCCTGTCTCCCATGTATCAATTGTCAAGGTTCCTTTTGAAGAGGGCCAAAGAGGCTCTCTGCTTGACATGTATGGGCAGTCTATTCCAGAGTCTGGGGAGTCTCTGGGTCAGGAACCTATCCCTCCAGCATATTTTGTTTATTGTGATGACAAGGTTTAGATCCCTGGAGCATGTGGCTCTGAGGGATTGGGATTTCTTTAAGTGTAGCATGTCCAACAGCTCCGGGTTTGACATGGCCTTGTATGTTAAGCAGAGATCGCCTCTGAGTAGACGATATGCGACAGAGTATAGCTGGAGTTTTTTAAGGCGGTCAGCATAGGGCATCTGTTTTAGGCCTGTGATTCTTTTAGTGAGTTATTTCTGCGGCCTTTCCAGTTGTTGCAGGTGTCTTGAGAAGTACATAGCAAATGGGGCACTGTATTCTATAATGGGTCTAATGAGGGATGAGTACAGTAGGACAATGACCTCCTTTTTTCTGGATGAAAAGCCCTTAGTGATGAGGTGTGCCGCATAGAAGGATTTCCTGACTGTTGTGGCAATGTGGTTATCAAAGGTGAGACCACTGTCCACCTGTGTCCCAAAGTCTCTTATCACACTTTCAGTGTTTAGTGTACTGCCACCTATGTGGTAATTCATGGGTACATGTTTTTTCCCAAAGGGGATTACTATATATTTCTTGGCATTGAGCTTGAGCCCATGGCTCTGGCACCAAGCATCTGTTTCTGTAAGGCCCTTTTGTAGAGTATCCACATCATTTGGAGATTCAATAATGGCTCCCATTTTGCAGTCATCTGCAAACTTTGTTAGCCAGAATCCCTTAGTATTGGCCTGTACTTCAGAGAAGTAGATGCCAAACAAGAGTGGACCCAGGACTGATCCCTGAGGTACTCCACTTGTCACTTGTCTGGAGCTGGATTTCGAGTCAGCTACTTTTACAGTGTGGGTTCTGTCAGTAAGCCAGTTGGCAACCCATCGAGTGACGTAGGGATTAATGCCCAGCTTAGTAAGTTTATCTATGATTCTAGAGTGGAGGATGGTGTCAAAGGCCTTGGCGAGGTCCATATAGGCTGTGGGGACCGCCTTACCTTCGTCCATGGCCCCGGAGTCTGATTCAAAGAAGTCAATCAGGTTTAGAAGACAAGATCGGCCCTTCATGAACCCAAACTGGGTGGGGTCCAGTGTTTGAAGGTTGCCAATGTCTTTGCTTTATAAGTTCCATGATAATACGTTCCATGGCCTTGCAGATCAGGCTCATCAGACTGATGGGCTGCTAGTTCCCGGGATCCAAGGTGGATCCCCTCTTGTGGAGTGGGATAACTGTAGCTGTGCACCACACAGTAGGCATGAAGTCTAAGGTGAGGCTATGATTAAACATGACACTTAGGTGAGGTGACAGTTCATTTTGTAGTTCATGTAGTACACAGCCCGGGATGTCATCTGGTCTCATGGATGCTGTATTCTTAGCTTTGGAGAGTGCGTTTCTTACCGTGTGGATGTTATTACCGGAATTTAGCAATCTTTCGGTATTGAGATGGGCTATTTAGGGGGTGAGATCGGGGTGAAGTTGGCACTGAATTGATATGCCAGGATATTGGAAATATCCTTGGGATCAGTATATTTAATGCCATTCTGTTTTAGCTCAGAGCAGATCTGAGCATTGCCATTTAGATTCTTGACATAGTTATAGAATGCCTTGTGGTTGTCTTTGGAATCTTTGGCAATTTTATTTTCGTATGGTTAAAGGACTATATTCCATATTGTGTACCAAAGTGAATTGGTCAATTTTACTTCACCTGTACTACCATTTGGTTCCTGGCAAAGTTAGTGTCCAAAGCAGTTGTGTGGACGATAAGCCAATAACATAAGTGTAAAAAAAATACGATAATTATTTATTTATTGACATTTGATTACTGGGAAAGTCCAAATAGGTAGGAGCCCATTCTCAGTGGATGCCCTGGGAGAAAAGTTCTAAAGTATTGCAAAATATTTTAAGAATAATAATTGTATAGTCTTAAAAAATAATACAAAAAATACAGTTAAAATAATTATACAAAATTAGACATAATATGAAAACATTTAAGAGTAGATAGTCATATAACAATGATTTAATAGAGAAATTTTAACAATATTATAAAGAAATTAAAGATAAGTTAGTATAATACAAACAGGAACTGCAATGCAAAGTGAGAAAAGAGCGGGTTCGTGATATATTTAGAGAGAAAACCGGTGGGGGAGAAACTGATACAAGTAAGCAAGCGAGTGAAGAGGGAGAATAAGGAGATGGAACCTATGCAGTGGCGGCTGGTGACTTCAAATCAAAGGGGGGCTGCAGGAGACAGCTGAATGGATGGGGTCAATGGGAAGGGGTGTGACCAACTAGAAAGGGGAGGAGCTATGCTCAAAACCACAAAAACTAACTTTAATTAAATATGCTGCCCTGGGTGCCAAACCGTCATTATGAGAGTCCAATCAAGTCAAAATGAAGTGTAGAAGAATAAAAATATTTCAATGCATTGGCTTCATGACAGCTTACTTAATATCTAGATGGAAACAAAAAGGTTGTGAGGCATGAAAACATAAATTACTTTTTAAATACATTACTGGAATGCCAGTCAAAATCAAGTATAAGAAAAACAAGTAGCACTCCACTCAAACCACTTCTCCTTGCACTGCAATTCTAATTATAATTTATATTCAGCTTTATTAAAGTACCAAGTAACACGCTGAAAGCAGAAATCTCTGTGATGCCCCCACTTGTAAAAATGTTTCTTATCCAAAAAAGACCTGCTGCCTGACAACTATCTACTTGTTTCATGGGGAAAACATGATCAAAGTAAAAAATGAAAAGCAAACAAGAAACAAGCTCAAGATACATTGCTTAAAGGATTACTGTACAGGTTATGGACCACACATGATTGGCATTCTGTTTAGTTTACGGGTAAAGCCTGCAGAGATGACTGGAAGTCTCCAACAAGTGTTTGAGCTTCTTAAAATAATGTAATCCTGTCCTTTATTACAAATACTGCCATATGCATTTCAATACCAAAGGCTTATACATTATCTAGTTAAGTATTCTCTGCATGGCAACAACAGAAAGGCTTTCAATGTTGGCAGTTCTTTAACAGTATGCTTATTAAAGCTTACTTGCATCTTGCGATCTCAGACAAGCTTACCCGATGGTCATTAAAGCATTGCTACTTAAACACAAAGCAACAGGCACTTTGAGTAATAAGCATAAATCAACAGTACAAAAATATGACAAACCAGACCATTCTGCAAAATCAAGGACAGATGAAAAGCCACTGTAGTACTTGTGTCTACCTTGGATGGGGGGATACTCTGCACATTTACACTGCATAACTACTCCTTGCTTGCTTGGACACATCCAGAGTCACACTACATGAGGCAGTGGGGTGCAACAAGTATGTCACAATTTGAAATGTCTCTGGCTGACTGTAATGGCCCTGACACATTTGTCATACCTCTCAACCTCAGAGCAAGAAATCTGGACAAAGCCATACATAGAAGTGGGACAAGGCCCAAAATAAGGACAATTTTAATTACTGTTCTTATAAACTTAGAAAGGTAATAGAGTAGTAGGTCTTACATTAGTATGAATTCCTGAAGGGTATGAAATCTGAAACACAAATGTCTGTCATTATTTTCTAACTTCAGTCTTTAATGATTTGCTACTAATTTGCCACGACAAATAAAAGTGGATGAAAGCGCTAAAGAAAACCATTGGAAGTGTTTTTTTTTGCAGCTTTGGTTTTTGTTTGTTCGTGGTTTTTTTTTTTTTTTATTTTTTGGTTTCAAGTTTTTTTTGTTTTTTTTTTCAAAAGTAAGTTACGGCAGCACAGACTAACAGTACAACGGATGCTTACAGAAGGCAACATCGGGGGTTTTTTTCGAGGGACAAATCCTCCAGTTACAAACAAAAAGCGAAAAAGCTCCAGAATGAAACAGTAAAGTAAGTATAAATTGATATGTAAAAATAAAAAGAATTTTTTTGAACTTGAAAAACAAACTAAATAATTTAGTTAGACTTGGAGGTGATTGGAGGTGATGTAACCTAATCAATAGAAAGTCAATAGAAACTTACTTAGGACAGGACTTAGGACTGCCAAATTTCAAATTGTGATTCCCAGGTGAAGAACTGATAGACCTGTACAGACCTGTACAAGTGAAACAGGAGTGAAAAGATGATGAACATTTTAAATCATCATTATATCAACGAAATAGAGGCCCTAGACATCAAAAAAAGAAAATTAGATGAAAAACAAGTCTTAACACGCTTTGACATCTTTGAAGATCTTATTAAGATAAAGAAGATAGAGGAAAACCATAATTGCTAGAAAACAAATCAAAACTGGTGAGAAACAAGACAAATATATTTTATCGAACAAGACATATATGGCATATATAGTCTTGTGAGTCTGTGACATCAGTCAAATCAGTAACTAGTAACACTGTTAACTAATAAAGCTGCTGACATTTTTAAAGCAGCATTTTAGAAATACAGTAACATTTACAAGCAAGAACTGGGGGTAGCGATGGGTTGAGGGTGGCCCTTCTTTGCAAACTGTCGTGATTTTTGCAGCTTGTTTGGTGTAATTTGCCAAAAAAACACAATTTTATTAAAAATGGACCAAAAATGTGATGCAAAAATATAAAATAGCCACACAATACAGCTGTGAACATGTCAAAGAAGGGATACTTTAATATTAGTACTGCTAACGTGAGCAGCTGACAAAATAAAAGAATCTGCATGCATTTCTGAAATAAAAGTAATCTATAACTCTGATTACAGTTATTTCTTAATTGTAAGCCCTCCACGTTTTCTTCCAAAATTGCCATTTTGCGGTGGGATTATTAGGGGGAAGAGCAACATTTTGAGCTAAAATCGGGGACAGTTCAGAGGTCTGGATATGCCTAATTATTTAAAGCAATTTATTTGCACATACCTTTCAACCTGTTAATGCAGGAAATCTGGACAAGGCCAAATATACTTATAAAACAGTACAAAAAATTGTATAAACTGAGACAGTTGATAGAATAATAGGTCTTGTTTAGCATGCATTTTTCTGAAGGTTATGAAGTCTGAAACTCAGTGTCTGTCATTATTTAGTGACTTAATTCCTAAATTATTTGCCAGAAAACCACACATTTAATGAGGAACAAACCAAAAATAAGAAGCAAAAATCTATTAATTCTGTGAAAATCTGGACAGTTGAGAGGTATAGTTCAGCTGGGGCTGTCGTTGAGTTTGCCGCCTTTCTCTCTCACAAAATCATGGTCAAATGGAGCCTCCCCCCTTCAGCTATTCCAATGAACCATTACTTGGCTATTTCACCCCATTTACCATAAACACTAATGTGCATACTGATTTACTTCTACAATGATTTGGACTTCATTTGAAGGTTTTATTTTGCATTTTACAGCACAAACACTAAGACATCAGCTAACCAAAGCAATGCAATCTCACAATAAAAACAGACTTAACATTAAAACTTCTCTGCCCTTGAAACTCACATTCATTGAAACAGCATTGAAACACACATTCAAAGAAAATACATTTTGCCAGTGACAGATAAAGATTAACATTGGGCTGTTTTCAAATCATAGGCTCTTTGCACATGAAACATACACATGGTCTTTGATGCACCTTTCTGATTTTATTAAATTATATTCCTTGTACAATATAGTACAGCTGTAGAGGACGTTTTAAATTTGTTTTGAACATTTTTCCAGTAAACAATGAAACAAAATGCATGCACCAATAATGACAAAACTGCCCAATTCAGAAACATTTTCCAGTAAACAATAAAAGAATGCAGAGAAGAAACCATGATATGGTGCTTGACATAAAATAAGTGAGCAATACTGTCATCTTTACTTGGACAGACACCACACTGGGCAATATATATTATAAAGGAATGCTATGGGACATCCCTCTGTGGAGCACAGTGCACATAAATGCCTTACCAAAATCACACTTCACCCCTCCCAAAACAGTGACACAGTTAAGCTCTCACTAACAGGAACAGCAGCAAAATCCAGTCCCTATGACTCCATCTCCATGCTCATGGCAGCATTGCCTGAAATTTCATTAAACAGCCATTGCCATCAGTGGAAATCACTGCAGATGACAGGTGCACATCCATGCACTAGGAATTATGACCTAGTCAGTTAATGAACTATTACTGTATTCATGTAAACTGCAGTATGTTTATCCTCATGTCACTTTGTGCATTTGAAGTGCATTACAGCAAATACAGCTCTGTCAACTTACATGCCATGATATGTACCATGTACAGCTGATAAAGCAATTGGACTGGCAAGGCAGAGAGGGATGGTGGTGCACATTGTGTATGAGATCACTATCTACTGCCAATATCTCTTTTTATTTTTGTTAACATAGGGTGAGTGTGTTTCATGTATCTCCCCAATCTTATAGTCACATACATCCTAGCCACACACAGACAGTTTGAGGGATTGTCCACAGTGTTTATGAATCAGCCACATCATTTGGAAGTTATAAAAATGGTAGTAAGGAAATGCAAGACTGGGGAGGAGCATAAAATAAGCTGAAAAAAGGTGGGAAAAGGTACAGTGGCATTATGGATTAAAGGAAGGAGAGAAATGAGACAAAAGTATCTGATCCTAGGAAAGACACAGAGTAGAATACAGAGTAATCCTTGTGCATGTACTTCATAGATAGATATAATTAAAAAGCTCAATGCAATGAAATAAAATGGGATTGAAGACATACATCCACAGTAAAAATTACGAAATACCCAGGTAAAAATGCAGAATTAATTGAAAATCCATAATTAATTGAAAAGTATAAACACCAAGCATTTTATCCATTCAGAAGTTCATCAGACTGCTAAACAGTTGGGTCAGACTACCTGTTTAAATTAGAAATCACTGAAATAACCAGTTGCATTTATTTTGTCAGTACTTAAGATCTCTTGAGTTTAAGTAAAGACTTAATATAGATAAAATTTATTCAACCCAGGGTAAACTGTGACTTTGCATTTGGTGTACCAGTTATTTTCTAAGACTGCTATGATTTTCACCACTCCAGTCAGACATTTTTATGACTTCTAACACATGAAACACAGTTAACCTATTCTTTTTCAAAGCACAATATTTCAGATTACCATTTCCTAAAAGATAAATATCAAAATCAATGAGGTGAGAACCCTATAAAAACACAAAAGATATACAAACTCCATGGTTACACCACACTGAAAAAAAAAAAAAAAAAAGGCAAAACCCCTTGAAAAGTGTACCACTAGCTTGCACTGTACAACACCCACTACAGTGAAACTCACCGCAATAATAACTTTTTTTTTGCACCAAAGTGAACATCTGAAAAGTTAGCAATGGACTGTAAGTAAGCCCATGAAAACATGTACATTTTAAAACTTTCAGTTACAATTACTGTGTTTGTACAGTACATCCCAATAAAGCCATTTTTCACATATAAATGCTGATAAATTCTTACTTGCAGGCTCCTTTTTTATTTATCTGCCCAGTATCAATCAAAATTTTATGGGATACCATGCAGATCAAATTTTTGCAGTCATCATGAAATGATAATATATATATTTGTAACATAATGACCTAACTGACAATATACATACCACCAACACCAAGAGAAAGAAGAAAAGCGAATGGAATAGGCCGCCAACTCCAAGCAATAAAAAAATCCAGCACTTAGTCAAATAAATCCTCAAAGCTCAAGTCCACAACCTAAACTGGCTGCAACTGTTTGCTTCTCGCTCTTTTCCCAGCACATAAAGCCCGGGAAGAGAGAGAGAACCTATCAGCAGCCATTTAGCCCATCCACGTCATGTACATGCCTGCAGATGTGGCAGTCCGAATCCCTTCTAATTCTATGCGGTTTGGAACTGCATAGACTGCTGGGCATCACCCTGATGCCTTAACTGGATCTCCGGACTGCAGCTCCAAGTAAGAAAGAGAAAAAAAAAACTTATTTTTTTAAAACCGCCGCAACCCGGAATTAGACAGTGCGCATGCTCGTCAGTCGGAGTAAAGCAATCAGCCAGCTGAAAGAGATGAAAGACAGACAGTATTGTTTGTAAAAATAAAAAAAAAGTACTTTTTTTTTTCTTTTTTCCTTTTCTTGCTGAGGGGGCTGCAGTCCGGCAGTCCGATGGCACGAGCCACCCCTATGAAGTGGTATTTGTCCACATTTAGGGATATAGTTTATACAGGTGTTGGGCAAGAACAGACAGCTTTTGCCTAGAAAGTCTTTCAGAATGATTATGAAAGATGGTAGGGAGGGTATTGACCTGATGTATAGAGATAAGGAGTTAATAGGCCTTATGCAGTTTGTGTATATTCAGGTCGAATTTAAGTATATTATCCACTATCATCCCTAATAATTTACTGGGAGAAGTGACTTCAGTGGTTGTATTATCAAGAGACAGGACTTTAAATTTTGTTTTTTTTCATAGGAGATGGATTTGGGGAAAAAAGTAGTGGTTTTTATTTTAGGGTTGAGCATGAGTTGTCAGTCACAGAGCTGTGTTTCAGTTGCTGTTAAAGCTTCCTGAGTAATGTTTTGGAGGTGTGCCACATTCTCAGATGTGCAAATGACTGTGGAGTTATCTGTGTACTTTATTAGGGAGGCCTGTTGTACAGATGTGTGTAGGGTGTTATTGAAAATGTTAAAGAGGAGGGGACCAAGGACAGTCTTGTGGTACACTGGTGGTGACTAGACAGTATGGAGAGAGGGTGGAATGCCATTTTACTGACTGATGCCAATTGGACAGGTAGTTTTTGAACCACAGAAGGGTGGACTGAGAAAAACCTAATGTGGACATATGAAGAAGAAGTTTGCTGTGACAAACTGTGTCGAAGGCTTTAGACAAGTCTAGACATAGGGAGGCAATTAGTTTACGATTATCTGTAGCTTTATTGACAGTATCTATATAAATCCACATATGATAAACTTGACTAACAGCATTCCAGATAAGTGATCCAAGCAGTTGTATAGGAGACAAAAAATCATTATGCACCCGCATACAGAAAACTTGACTTTGAATATGACTGTCTGATGGAAATTTGATTTGGAATGTGAATCCTTAGCAGAAACCAGAGAAGGTTTTTTGCAAAACAGTTTGGGGTTTAGGCTTTGTAATTGTAAAACACTTTTAATGGAACAGCTGGTGTTTATTACTGGGGTTTTGTATGCACTGGGTCGAGCCTGCCATTCGAATTTTTTTTCTTCCAGCAAGGCATGATGGCCCTGTGGATTTCTTTATGGTCCTTTGTAAATGTTATGACTATGCTTCTTTTTCTGGTTTTAGTTTTAGGGTTGAGGTGGGTTATTCCAAAGTTGTTGTTCCTTCTGCTGTCTGGGTCCAGCAGGAAGGGGTCTTCTGTTATTTTCAAGTTCTTTATTGATTCCAGTTTGCTATCGAGCATCCCGCCTTCATACTGCCTAGCTAGGAAATCTTTTGTGAGTTTGTTTATGTTGTGTAGAAAGAACGTTAAGTTCTCTTGAAACCCTTGTGATGCACACGCCCTGTGACTTTATGACATTACATTTGCTTATCTGGTGGTGCACACTGGAAGCATGCAGCAGTAGGTTCACCCTTGTGGGTTTCTGGTATAGATTGCTGTAGAGGGACTCTAGTTCAATTGCCTTACTGACATGGAGCATTACAAAATATACAGTATTCTGCCTCTCGTTTGTGAAAATTTTCAGGAAGGATGTTGAGCTCCCAATATGGAGATAGAAGTCTTTCAGTTGTTTCTTTGTGCAGCTTTTGTGAGTGGATATTCTTAGATGAGCAGTTATTTTATTAAGAGATATGCCATTCCTGAAAATGGAGATTATAATTTGACTCAGTGGGTTTTAAAGATCTCACCTCATTTGATGTGTTAAAAGTCTTCACTTACAAACTCTTACAATATGCTGATGACTCAGGTATACAATGTAACAACACAGGCACCCTTATATCCAAAATACAGCATTCCACTTGCATGCTAACAACCTAGTTAAAATACTGAAACCTAATCCTAAATGAAAAGAAAAACTTAATTCATAATTTCTGGCCAGATGAAAAACATACTGTCCCTAATACAGTCTATATGAATAACACTGATACTGAGATTGTACAACAGTACAGATATCTTACCTTCACAACAGACAATAAGCTATATTTTCTCCACCAAAGTAAAAGATGTAAAAAATAAACTAGGAATTATATATTGCCTCAACAAATGTGCATTGCCCAACACCAGACGAACACAATTAACCAGTTTACTTATGCCCAAACTATTTTACGAATGCTGTGCCATTGGCAATATTAATAAATCTGTTCCAAGAACAGCTTCAATGTACATGACAAAAAATTGCAAAATTCAGAGCTCAGCCAGAAACTAATGATCACACCTGCAACATCATTAACAAACTATAATAGATGCCTCAGAAGAAAAGATTTAAATGTAATTATCTCCTTCCCACCCAAGTTACTATAGCAATAACCCATGGCTGGGTGTGGGTAATGCTGGATTTACCCATGGTTGGCATGATTTGGTCATGAGGGTGAAGCTCTTATGACCAAACAAAGCCAACCATGAGTAAATCCAGCATTACCCACACCCAGCTATGGGTTATTGCTATTATACAATGACATTATTTAAGAAAGAAATTACTTAGTTTTTTAAATAATGTCTTTGTGTAATGGCTCTACGGTGTTCTTCTGCATTGTTTCCCAATTATTCTGCTTTGTTGATGTACTATGCATGTGTATGGGACTTCCCTTCTCACATTTAGACAGTACATCAGTGCTTTTGGAAAGCAAGGAATGGAGACAGGAATACCTACGTTGCCTTTTTTTTTTTTTTGGAAAAGAAAAAAAGCTGTAACCTCCAGACAGTTTAGAGGTACAAGAGAGATGTGGAAAATACAAGGAAAATCAGGTATGTTTCTTTAGTTTTGCAGAATGTACCTGATTTTACTTGTATTTTTTCTCCTCTTGTACGTACCTCTTGACCTCTTATTTTAAGAAATGTGGACAAAACTATAGATAAAGGAGGTGATGTGTAATGTTTCTCTTATAAACATAGAAAGTTTTGAGAACGATTGTGCATTGTCTGAAGGAAAGAAAGTCTGAAACTGAAACGCGTGCCATTATTTAGTGACTTCGTTCCTCACTGATTTGTTGGAAAACCACAAATTTTATGAGGAACAAGTCACTAAATAATGACAATCATTTCAGTTTCAGACTTTCTTTCCTTCAGAGTAATGCATGTCTACCATATACCAATAGCAAAATAAAAGTCTAGCCACTCAATGGTACTTTATTGACTGGATTTTTTCTGTTGGTATATTGTGGATTTACAACGGGCACGCTATTTGGGCTGTCCAATGAGCATGCTCATTTCTGAATGTTAATGGACAGTAGTTGTATAATATACAATAACCAATGCCCAAACTTAAAAACTCAGTGCTAAGCTGGTACTCTGTAGCTGAAAACCTCAGATCTACCAAGAAAAATCTCCTTCATGTTAATAAAACAAAACCAGACAGAGATAAAGCACCCTGTAACCTCCGATCCTGACAGTAGAACTCACTTCCATTAGAGTTGAGATTACTAGATAACCTCAATACTGTTAAACAACAGTGCAAGTCCCACCTCCAAATAACACTATCCTGTTATATATGCACCCATTTGTGATGTCACCCAGTTCAGCTGACATCACTTCCATCTCAGGTTTACCTCTTATGTCACAGCAGCACTTCTGCTTTCACCTGAGATACACCTACTGATGATAACATCACAAACTCTACTTCTCTTAGCTTCCTCTGCTCCTTATTCACTACCATTTCCCTCACAAACATCTTTCTGCCCTTTACTTATTCTGTTCCCAAAGGTACTCTATATGTGTCCTCTACCGTCTTTTATTATCATTTTAAACACCCACAAAACTTTTCCACTAATTTTGTAATGTAATTATGCTGATTATGCAATGTTCCATTTTATTTTGTGATTTGTACAATTATGGTTTATGTGATTTTTTTTCTGTATATCTTTCTATACACGGGTGCCCTCTGAAAATTTGCACAGTTAAACAAGGCCAACCAGGTCAACAAAATGTAAACAAATAAATGTTGGTCACAACTGAACAGTAATAAGACAGAGGATGTTAAATCTCAAGTGGGGGTTACAGAATTTCATTAAATTCTGTTATTTGTTGAATGTGTCACAAAGGTGAGCATTTTCTTTTTCTCATTCTCCTTGTATATGTTGTTTTTCCAAAGCACTATCCCGGTTTGAATAAGACAACATTTTTCAAGTATGATTTTAGCCACAAATTAATTGTTATACAGAAATCAAATATGAGTGATTTGGGGGATTAAAAGGTTCAGTGTAGTATTATTCTAATAGGGAAACTGGGTGATGTTACCCCTCAGAAAAGATAGATATAACACTATTTGAAGGACATTATTATTATTTAATTTATTTGAATCCTGGCTTTGCACATGTAACACTCCAGGTTAATTATTAACTTAGAACAACAGCGAAAAACCAAAGCAACCAGGAACCAGAGAGAAGCAACCAAACAGCAAAAGTACACTGGTGGAAACAGGTGCTCGACATAATTCTTAGCGTAAACCAAGTTTATTAAACCGCTATTCGTCTGAAGACTTCATCAGAAACAAACAACCACATAATATTGCAGCCATATTTACACCAAATTTGTTAAACAATTAACCAATAAAAAACACTAATGTTAACCCTTAACGCATCAGACAGAACAAATGACAGATTTTCTATACTTTAAAAACATTTGATGTTAACAGCTTCATTTAAACCAGAAGGAAGGTGAGCAGCCAACCGATTCTACCACTCAACTTTCTTCCTTTCAACTTCATTCATAAAATCACCTCCCCTTAAGTCCACATGTACCATGTCTAAAACAGAAAAAATAAATTTCTTAAAAATGGAACATTTTACGGAATTTTTGTATAGTGCATTATTCTCATCATGTGTCATAATAGTATATGCATGTTCCCTAATTCTAGTACCCAGACGTCTAGTAGTCATGCCAACATAAAATGCTGTGCATGATGTACATAAAGCAACATAAACAATCCCAGTAGAGGAACAATCAAATCTACCTGGCACTTTTATAGTTCTATTACAATGTGATAAGTCTATGAAGGGACCCTGAGAAATAAACCTACACATCCTGCAGTTCAAACATTTGTAAGTACCAAAGACCTTATTAGTACAAGGTGTTATAATTTTCATCCCTGACAATTCTAACAGTTGTTTAATGTTTCCATTTTTCTTTTCCACCAACTGGGCTTGTTGGGAATAGACAGGAGCACCACATCAATAGAGGTAATTCACTTGAACTGTTTGATGAAATGGAAAAGTGTCTAAAGCGCTTTCGTAGTTTAGTGATTGAGAACAAGTACTTTGAACATTGTCTAAGACTAAACATCACACTGAAGGATTTAAGATTTTATAAATTTCCCAGCTGTGTAAGCAAGGACACTCCCTTCTATCATGAGTTGCTTTCCTTTTTCAGTAAAGCTGGAAAATAATTTTTAACCTTACTTAGGAAGCACGTTGAGTGGCAGATTCGGTTGGCTGCTCACCTTCCTCCTAGTTTAAATGAAGCTGTTAACATCAAAGCTAATTATTAACTTAGCATTACTTATACAATTTGGTTGTACATACTAACTCTGTTAACATATCCCTTCTAACAGCACTACGTCTCTATAAGTAGTTACATTCCTAGCTGCAACTCTCACCATGGAAGTATTACTAACTATGCACTACTTTGCCTAAGTGATTCTCCCTACTTAATTTCCTAACTAATGTTATGTTCCTCCATATGTATACATTTAACCATATATTTGTCTATATTTACGTGTTTAAAGTCTTATTCTATTTGATACTATGTGTATATTTTTGTTTTTACATTTTTATCCTGTAAATGTGTTAATACTCATTTTTTTTGTCAATTTTGTTTACAGTTTCTATTACTTGTGATAATTTGTATGTAAGCTTAGACTGGAGCTTTTCTAACAGGGCCTTCGCCAAAAATAGGCACTGTCCCAGTCGGACCATCCCAGTAAACAAATGTAAAATAAAAAAAAAATTAAAAATTATGTGAACACAGGAATACATTATAATTTGGGAGCACAAGGTATAGACTCATATTGAACACCTGAAAGCCAAAAGGAGACTTTTGTTCTTTTTTGAGTAATAGGAACTAAACCATAGCTGATAATTTATATAATCTTTAATTGTTTTTGTTTTTTTGCAATTAATGTGAACATTGTGAATTGTAGCTGATCACAGAGACTGTGTAGTTGCCACCACACTACACTCTTCCAATTGTCCTGTTTCTTGCTGCTCAGTTGATTGCTTAACATCTGTGGGTTAGGGTCACTGAGGACCACCCCTACTGTTGGTAAAGACAAAGTATGGGGGAAGAGCAAGCTCTGTCACAGATTCTTGCTTGATACAGGTAAGGTCCTCCCCTACAGCATGTTGTCATCACATTATGTAGCTGCACATGCCATGAGGCATAATCATTGGACTGTCTGTGTCCTGAAGCAAGGCTAATGCCACCATGCCTGTCCACATGGCTTATCCAAGCCTCAGTTCACAGTTTTGATTTTCCCCCAGACCACAGAAGAGGCATGCCATCCACCAGACATATCATTCACAGCCCTGTTCCCTGAAGGGAGTTGAGCAAAAGTCTCATCACTCCTCCCTTGTACCTCTGACAAGCTGGACAAAATTTGGTCACCTAGGAAGTAGTCAGGACTTTGCCCCTGTCTCACAATGTAGATGGGTAATTTGTGTTCAGATCTTAAAATTTCCTAAATAAAAGGGAAAATGAAATAATCTTAAAAAAAGTAAATGCTTATTGAAATATGAAGGGGATCTCTTTCAGTTCATGGTAGACTATACATGGTTAACAATGTTTTTTCAGAAATGTTTACATTAATAAAAAAGTGTTTCATGTTGTGTCATTTGGAAAGTATACATGATTGCTGTAAGTCTTAATGCCATTGTATTAGTGCCGTCTGTCCACTTTGGGCATACCTCTCAATATCTTAGAGCAAGAAATGTGGACAACGCTATAAATAATGGGGGGGGGGACAAAGACCAAAAACAGGGGCGATTTTTAAATATTGCTCTTACAAACCTAGAAGTTAGGTAGAATAACAGGTTTTGTATTAGCATGAATTTTCTGAATGGTGCAAAGTCTGAAATTCAAATGTCTGACATTATTAAATCTTCAATGATTTGCCAATGATTTGTTAGAAAATCACAGTTTAATGAAAAATGGACCAAAAATATGAGGCAAAAATCTAGACATTCTGCAAAAATCTGTACAGTTGAGAGGTATGATTTTGGGTAATAAAGGAATTAAAAGTTACCTGCTTGCAGACATAGAATATTAAAATGAAATCAAAACCTGGATATGAATATAGAAAGAGAATTATCATGGTAGAGTAGTGTAAATGGTTAACAGTGAAATAGGCTGCAAAAGGATTCAGAATTAAATGGTACAACAGTAAACAGGGAAAAGTGAAATGACTACTGTGGTGGAGTGAATGGTGACAGTTACGTATATATAATGGTGTGATTTAGCCATTTGGCTGCTGACTGGCAGTGTGGAAAGAGTAAGATGTAACAAGGAGTCTATATTTGTTTCCCTTTTCTTTGAGGAATAATAAAGCTTATAGTTGGTATTGTCTCACGCATCACGCTTTCTGTACTGAATAAAGGTGGTAAAGCATTTCATGCAAAGGGTTATGTGAAGCACCACAAGCTCCCTGTCTTTTCTATTGGGAAGCTGCTGGAGGTTGGAGGGACAAGGTCAAGAAGTAGGGTTGCATAACTGACTGGAATGAAGGGTTAAACGAATATGTGGGATGGTGTTTGCAAGGATTTTTTTATTTTTATTTTTTTATTTTACATTTGTTTACCGGGCTAGTCCAACTGGATACATTTCCATTTTCAGCAAAGGCCCGGGGAGAAAAGCTCCACATTGAAGTTAATACAAAACAAATCATTTACATAAAGAAAGTAAGTAGTTAGTAAAATACAAACAGAGATATGGTTCAATCTAGATTATACTAATAGAAAATATATACTAGGAAGGACACTTACTCTAATCAATTTACAGTATAAGATAGAGGAGTTTAATAAAACATTCATGAATATACTTGATTCAGTAAATATATACACATGCACAGTCCTATATTAATTAATATCAGAGGTTAATTAACAAGGGAGATTTAGAGATTAGCATCTCAAGGGGAGTGAGTAGAGAGAGGTAAAAGAGGGTATTAAAAGAAGAGTAATTAGTAGAATCATAAGATTAGTCGGGATTGATGCATGGGCATAACCAGAGTGTTTTAAGATGTTGTTTGAGCTTTTGTTTAAAGAGGAAGGGTGAAGGAATGGAAGTTAGAGTAGTAGGTAGAAGATTCTAGTATTTACCTATGGTATTGGAGAATAGTGAGTCACCGGCGATGTTGTTAGACTTAGTTAACTTCACAAGAAGTTTGTTAGAGGAGCGTAATGAATTTAGGTTAGAATAGGGAGAAATAAGGTCAGAAAGTATAGGGGTATTTTTTGGTTGGTAAAATATCCTATGAACAAAGGTAAGATGGGAAAGTAACAACGTGTTTTTAAGTTCTAGCCAGTTTAGTAGTAGCAGATTCTGACAGTGGTGAGTTCTAAATGGGTTTCCAGTAGCAAATCTAGCAATGTTATTGTATGCATTTGCTAGTTTAGTGAGATTATTTTTCTTTAGGTTAGTGTATATGGGTGAAGCATAAAGAAGAGTGGAAATAAGATGAGAGTGAGCGAGTGTAATTTTGGCCTTTGGAGTTAAAAAGGTTTTAATTCTATAGAAGGAGCCGAGTTTTCTATTTACAGTTTTAATAGTGTTATTAATGTGATTATCAAAAGTGAGGTTATTGTCAGTTATAATACCTAACAGCTTAGTGGTAGAGTCAGGGGATATATGTGTGCCATTACTGGATTTAATAGAGAAGTTTATGTGGGGGGACTTACTATTAGGCCTGAAGAGCAGGGGTTTGGTTTTTTTGGCATTCAAAAGGAGGCAACGTTTCAAGAACCATGCCTCAACTGTGCTAAATACATTCTGTGTTAGAGTTTGTAGTCCAGAGGAGGTGTTAGCAGAGCATATGAGTGTAGAGTCATCAGCATATTGAATATATGTAGCCTGAGGTATTGCTACATGAAAGTCATTTATGAATAAAGAGAAGAGGAGAGGTCCTAGGATGGAGCCCTGTGGGACCCCAAGAGAGACTGGCAGAAGGGATGAAAGTGCATTTTCCCAGAGAACTGCCTGTTGCCTGTTACTAAGGTAGGAAGTGAACCACTGAACAGCTTTGGTATCTAGAGAAAGAGATTCAAGGGTTTTTATGAGCATATTGTGGTTTACCATGTCAAAGGCTTTTGACAGGTCTATAAAGAGTGCTGATCAGCAGATGGGGTACAAGGTTTAAGTTTTTGGATGAGTTTTAGGATATAGGTAGTAGAGATGGGTTGTAGTTGGAATGTAGGGAGATTAGCAGATGTACAGGTGGGAAGGTTAGACGTGTCTATTGTGAGGTGACTTGCTAGTGAATTAATGGTGTCAGTGAAAAAGGAATTAAAGGCATTAGCAGTTTGATGTGAGGTATTCTTTTCAGCCCCTAAAGGGGAAGGTGTACTAGAGTGGCCTGGGTATAGGAGTGAATTTAAGGTTGACCAGAACCTTTTGGGGTTCTCATGGTGAGTTTGCTGTAATTTACAGTAGTAGTTCTTTTTATCTATAAAAATGGCTTTTTTAGTGCTATTTCTTAACTGTCTAAACTAAAGATTTGTTGGTCTGAGGTAGTTTTTGTAATTCTCCATTTAGCCCAAGAGTTATTCCTAAATAGTATTTTTTGTCTTGTCTCTTTGGACAGCCAGAGGGCAGGTTTAGATTTAACTCTGATAGATCGTTTTGGAGCATGTTGGTCAAGGATTGATAGGAATTTGGTATTGAAATATTTGATAGCTTCTTCAAGGGTTAGGATTTTTAGAAAATTCCAGTTACAGGCCTTTAGTTCATTTTGGAATAATAATGGGTTGAAGTGTTTATTGCTATGTGAGATCCTATAGGTAGGGGTGTAAGTAATGTCACTCTTTTGTCTTATGATGTAAATTAAGGTATGATCACTTACATCATCAGGCAGAGTTCCTACTGTATATGTTTGTTGCTGTTTGTTAGTAAGAATCCAATCTAAAATACTTTCTTTGTTGTTGGGTTTATTGATTCTTGTGGGATTATTGATTAATATGTGAGGAAGGATTATTTGTATTGACAGAGGACCAGTTACAATTAAAGTCTCCTAATATGATTGTTTCTTGTGGGTAGGTAGAAGATACCTAACTTAGGATATTCTCAATTGTGGTATGATTATTGCCAGGAGGTAGGTAAATACAGATGATATAGACTGATTTATTAGGGTTTAGTTGTAGTTTAGAAATAAGGATTTCAGCCTTACCATCTTTTAATGGGTTAAAAGGTTGAGAGGAGATTTTTAGTCCATTTTTAAACAGAAGTGCTACTCTTCCACCCTTGCGTTTTATGTGGTCCATTCTCAATATGTCATAGCCAGGGGGAAGTATTGCATTGTCTTTAGTACCAGGTTTCAGCCAAGTTTCAGTAAGACAGAAGATGTCAAAGGAGTGAGTATCAAGGAGGGCATGGAGATGGGCAATCTTATTGTTAATACTTTGGATATTGAGATGTCCAATAAGTAAGGCACTGGAAACAGTGGTTCGTGTTGGGAGGGTAGAGCTTGAGATATTATAAGTTATGTCAGTGGAGTTATTAGTTGGTCCTGGGTTGGGGTGGATGTCACCATCGCTAAGGGTTGGAGTTTTTAGTTCTAATGATGGTTTGCACGAGAAGTTGGTTAGATATTTTAGTCTCCTTATATTTGGATTGTTGAAGTTAATGTGTGTAAGTCGATGGTATTTGGCTAGTAGGTAGTTGGGGGTACATGTAATGTTTAAATGAGTATGTGTTTGGATAGGATATTGGATGGCTGTTTGTCTGCGACAGTAACTAAAGTGGTAATAATAAGCTTTTTCATAAGAAGTAAGGAGATAGATCATGTTTAAGCCTAGAAAACATATGTATATGAATATCAGTTTGGTTAGGATAGTTTTAGATATGAGAGACATATTGCTAAGAAGAGTTATAAAGCCCTAAGGAGGTAGAGTTAATAAGTAAAAACAAGTTAAAATAAAGGAAAGGTATAGTTTTCCTGAGTGGAGTAGTTAAGTGTATAACTAAGAGGTAGGTGTTAGGAGAGAAGTAATAGATAAAGTAAATTAGGAGGGATGAGGTGGAGTTATTTCAATTAATAGAGAGATAATAGATAAAGTAATTAAGGAGGGATGAGATGGAGTTATATTAATTAACAGTTACAAGGGATAGGATGACTCAGGGAGGGTGTGTGGTTAGGGAGGTATAAGAGTAAGAGCACTGGGGTGAGTGGGATATGGGGGTAGGGTAGGGGAGTGAAGCGGGGCAGAACCAGTCAGTAGATTGTGTGGAGCCAATCAGGCCTTCCAGAAAGCTTATCGCCGATGTATCTCAGGCAGATAAGAAACACCTTATTATGGATGTTTATGGCAGTAATTTAAACAAGACCAGCTATCCTTTACTCTAGAAATCAGAGCCTGCTATACACGTTTTTAGTAGATAAATTAGGTTACCAAATAAGTTAGTTAAGCAGAGATCCAGAACAAAGCTCAGCAGACTATAAAAAATCAGTCACTGTATTATGCTGCCATCTAGTGGCATAAGGGAGGAAAGACCTCAACTTTAAGATTAAATAAGAAATTATTCTATGTGGGAGATAAAACGGTCTAGGTAAGTTCCGCGAGTGTGCTGGCCCGGTTCAGAAATGGTCTTAGCAAAGTAAAAAAAAATAGAGACACATACAGCGAGTCTTTAGGGCTATCAGCTATAGCCAATGCTGAGAGGTATAAGGGATGCTTCCAGGTGTCCACACTTTGGTTAACTGCCTTGTAGCTTCTGCAAAAACAAGATAATTGAGAGAAGTCTTACAGCAGAGGGGGAACAACCCGATTAGCAGCGCTGGGCTTCCAGGCTAAAAAGGAAGAGAAATAGGAAGGTTGTGAGTATTGGTAGGAAGTGCATACAGGGAGAAGAGTGAGGCTGTGAAATGGAGTGCAAGGGTAGCTGTGAGGACAGGAGAGTAGTCAATATAGAATATATTCAGTGTTACAGAACCCAAGACATAACAGTTAAACCACAATCCTTAGTTTAAACATTAAGCCGCACTTTCATTTTGACCCTACAATGAGTAAAATAGTAACAAACATCCCCTCAAAGTGTTCGCATATACCTATGTGAACAGTGACTAGAGTTTCAGTGTTACAGAACAAGATACATGGCCTTTCTTATCTTAACCTGTGTAACAAGTTAGAAGCTTATTATCTACCTCATACAGCAAATAATCAAGACAGTCACAAGGATTCTTTCAAACCGTTAGTGTTTACAATCACTAAAAACTTCCCATCCAGCACCAGCAATTTAGCGATACAACAAAACAGCTAACAAAACGCTTCCAAAATGTTCCCGCTTACAGTTAGATACATACAGGATGGCCACAAAATGTGAGTAGCAACCTTTTATGAGTAATCAGATGGGTACTAATCATCATCATTAACACCCCACCCCATCATGTTTTCTACGTAGGGTTGGGGCATCATATCAACTGCCAATTGCCACCATCTCTCTCAGTTAGGTGCCACTTTGCTACCATCTTTGACAGTCATAACTTTCTGTTTTACTGTCTTTTCTCATGCAATCCATTCATCTCTTTGCTGGATGTCCTTGCTTTTTTCTTGCCTTCTTCTTGTCTCTTCCAAATCTTCTTCCCTAGATCATCTTTTACTTTCCTGCACATGTGTGCACACTACCATAATCTTTTCTCTTTGACCTTCTCTCCAATTGGAGCTACTTTGACTTCTGCGATGACATTCTTATCTTGCTTTTTAGCATCTTTGGTAGTCTAACACTCTGTGCCAGTTAGCTGCAGCCCTTCTGATTCCAGCACTGACCTCCTCATTCGGACTTCCCTTCTACTTGACCGCCCCATCCAGGTACTTGAAGCTGTTAACCTCTCTCACCATTTTCCCTTCATTCACAATTTTCAGCTTCTAATCAATGAATTAAGAACGCTGAGTCAAAATAAGAATATGGGTCCAAAGGAGGCTTATATAAGGACATTAAGGAATGCCTGTTAGTTATTATTTAGAAGGGTATGTACATTGGCTAATAAAGAAAGATTAGTGCATAGAGGGAAGAGCAGTCTTGTTGAGGTTGAGTGGTACATACAGCACATACTGCCTTAGTACAATTGTTTGTTTGTGTCTTTCGGCTTTTCCCGGTTAGGGGTCGCCACAGCGGAACTCCGGTCCGCTAATGATTGGCAGTTGATTTTTATGTACCAGCTTGCCAGGCCTGATGCACAACCTTCAACGAAGTTACACCCATTCATGCACGTCTCCACACAGAAGACGCTCTAGCTGAGAATCGAACCGGACAGCGTCTTACTGTGAGGCGACAACGCTACCGCAGCACCACCACCGCGGATATACTGCTATACTGCCTTAATACAATATTACCGGTAAATCATACATGTTTTGCTGGTTGAGGATGTATAAGAAATGAAGGAATGAATAGCAAGGGGATAAAATGGTAGCCAGTTAAGTAGATGCAATACATATTAAAAGAAATGGGACTAAGGGGTGTATATGGAAATAATTCATTAAGAATTAAGGAGTGTTGCATCCAGCTTTTGCTTTGCCTGGAAAATATGAACTCTGAGATGTATGCAAAAAAGAGTTAATAAAGTGTTATGAAAAAAATGTGAAAAAAGACTGGAATGCTTTAAAATCAAAATGTATGTTGTTCTGTCATGTGAACAGTGCTGCACGAATAGAAGAGGATGGATGCTATTATACAATGTAAATGCATAAATTGCTGAATGAATTATAAGTGGATGTTGCTGTAAAGTGAATTGTATTTATATGTCTACATACATACTATTGATGTTATGTTTCTTTGACACAATAAACTTTGTTATTCAAAAAAGTATGGCGCAAAGATACCATTCGGTTACTGGAATGCTTCTTGTTTGTGGTACAGCACAAGTTTGGTAGAGTTTATAATGATTGCTGGGCATGCTAGTTCAATGAGAACTATAGATTTACTGATGTCTCATTTTATTAAAGCTTTTAAAGCTGAACACAATGTCAGAGCTGCACCACAGAAATCTGAAACTATTAAGCACTTATCTGTAACTAGAATGCTGCAAAATAATCATCTATTAATGTGGTATGACTTGTGTGATCCTAACATATGCCATACAGTGGCGCTTTCACTTTTCCAACTAAGTAACTCACCCATGCAAATGCAAAGTGACATTCAGATGTGTTCCCATGGTAATGTGCACAGTTCAATAATCTGAAAGAAAAACATCTGAACTCATAGTTTCACAGATACCTAATACAAGCCGATTTATATGAAAGGCAGAGAGAGAGAGTGAGGGAGAGTGAGTATGTGTCTGTGTGTGTCTGTGTGCATGTGAGTGCATGTGCGTATCTATGCCTGTATGCTTGAATGTATACGTATGTATGACTCCACCCTTGTGAATGTGTGGTCTGCTTAATATTACTCTGCATATACGTATTTATATTTTTCTGAACAAATCTCATGTCACCTTTTTAAGAAGTAGTTTTGAGTACAGTTTTACACATTATGTTTAAGTATTTTTTTTGGGGGGGGGTATTTTGGTGAAGTAATACCTTCCATTTTAGAGCTGTTTCTGTTAAAAGTATTTTAAAATTACTCACATAATAGCAGGATAAAAGGTACTCTTTATAAAGGAACTGTGTTTAGCAGAACTGGTCACTCCAGTAATTTCTAATCCATTGATCTACATTATTGTCCCTCACTTCACTCAGATACTAACTCCACTGTACTTAAACTTGTAATCCTCCTTCACATACCTAAGATAAACTGCAAAAGTACTGGAATTAGTGGTATATAAACAATTAGCAATACATTGTTCAAAGTATGGCCTTCTTGCCAATGCCCAGGATCACCTCAGAAAAGCCTACAGCCATTTGTCATATTAGACATATTTATAAAACCATAGCAAAAGGGATTCTTCGTGCAGCACTTTTTGTTGATCTGACTGAATAACAATACTTAATAACAAAGTTAAATAGCTGTGCATTTTGGGGAAGGCCATGCAAATGATTTGTTAGCTGCCTGCAGAAATAGAGCTATAGCTAGGATATTTGGCACCACAGACAATTTCCCTGGCTGACATCTTCCTCAACTCAAACTTGAAGAAGAAAAATTAAGGTCTGAAAAAAATGCTCAAAGTTCCCAAAGCTGAAAAAAATGATCTCCTGTTACTGTATCAAGCTGCCTACTTGTTACAGATGTAACAAGCACCTTACTACAGTTACTAGCACTGCCCTACATATACTACACCATACTTACAAATACAAATAAAGCCATCTCACTAGCGCACTCTTTGTTGATTTTGCAAAAGCCCTTGACTTTGTAAACATACCATATGAATAAACTCCCTTGCAGACTCCAGGTGCAGATTATCTCCCACTGAATGGATTTCAGGCTGTTAAATACAAAGTACAATAACAATATTGCCACCCTTCACATACCACATCCAGCGTATCTCAAACCTCTGTTCGAATGTTAGCCTTGCTCAGCACATTCATCAGCTCTTTAACTACTGACCACAAACTTCCTCACCTTATCCTGTGTGCAGATCATTGTGTTTTCTATGAATCTGCTCATAAACATACAACAGTCATATCCAGCAAATTCTCAACAAACCCCACTTTTCTGTAATCAAAAACATTTCTCCAAAAATGTTACAAAGGTAATATTCTGTGCCTCAAACAAAAGACCTAAAAACCTACCCTCTAGCTCTACCCCAACTTACTTAAAATAATTGGTATACATAAATGGTTCCTACCTTCAATACTTAGATATCATTCTTGACCCAACAATCACTATGTCTATCTTCTTCTTCTTTCCGCTTTTTCCCGGTTAGGGGTCACCTGTCCGCTCATGATTGGCAGTGGAGTTTTTACAGTGTTGAGTTGCCAGCCCAGCACCCAACCTTCCACAGAAGGCACACACACACACTCACATCTAGGGCCAATTTAGAGTGTCCAATCCACCTACACATCACAAATTCCAAATCCAAAATTAACTCAGTACTTTATGGCTGCCATAAAATATCTCATATTCTTACTCCAGTGGAAAAAGATGCCATCTGTAAAAATATCTCACACCCTCAACTGGAATATGGTCTACCACTGCTTACATACACCTCAAAGAAAAAATGAAAAGCCCTTCAAATACCATCTAACAGACTCTGCCAATTTCATCTTCCTCTCTCTTCAAACTGAGCAATATTCCAACATACCAACTGGCTTCCAGTAAAAGACTGTGCAGGCCTCTTCCTCCTCAGCGTAATCCGCAAAAAATCTTTATAGTGACCCCCCACATACACACCCCAGACAAAGACTTGATATTTAGACCCCCCCTTACCAAATGTGATGCACAAATAATAATGATTGACTTTTACCAGAGTCATCAACCATCTTATCCACAATCTTCTTCACTCCTTGGACTTAAACTCTGGAACTTAGTGCCAATCAGCATTCAAAATAATTCTTCCTACAGTAAATTTAAGATTAATCTAATTGACTTTATATAAATAACAGCATCCTGTCTTGGCATTAATGTATTTTAAGGCTGCAATACATATGCACACACACGCACACATGTACATATATGTGTGTGTATATATATATATATATATATATATATATATATATATATATATATGTGTGTGTGTGTATATGTATGTATATACATGGAAAAACTTTATAATCTCGAAATACTGAAATGTCAAATCTCAGTATCTCGAGACTATAAAGTCGAAGTTTGAAAATAGAGAAAGTGCATAACCACAAATTTGAATATCTCGAATGCGCAGTTATGGCTTTATGCTATGTAATGTCCGGGATTGTATGTGGATGGTGTGCAGTGCCTTGTGTGGATTTAGGGGTTATATCAGGTAAGTGTTTTGTAAGGGTTTTGGGTGGGAGTTTGAGTGTATGTGAGTGTATGTGAGTGTGTGTGTGTGTGTGTGTGTGTGTGTGTGTGTGTGTGTGTGTGTGTGTGTGTTTGCTTTTGTTTACTGTTTGTGCGATCTCAGAGTTAGTATATATAAGTGGGGGGTGCAGGGGGCTTGCCCCCCTGCTTATTTGTGTTGTAGGTTTGTGGTTGTGTGTTGTTTTGTTTATGTTGTGATGTGGGTGTTGTGGTATATCTCTGGTCTGGTGTGTGCCGTGTTTTAGGTGTTTTGATTTTTGCGGTTTTGGTGTTTCGTTGTTTTGTGGATTCGATTTCATGGTGTCGAAAAACTGAAATTTGAGATTTCAGTATTTCGAGATTATGAAGTGAATCCATATATATATATATACATATATATATATATATATATATATATATATATATATATATATATATATATATATGTATCAACGCTAAACCAATTGGCTTTACCTCACTAGTCCATTACTAAACCACTTTTCTCTGTATTCTACTATCTAACTCCTGTGTATGTTCAATTCTATTTCATCCTAGTTTCCTAGTTTCCTCGTTCCATCATTCCCTTATGACTCTTACAGAAAAATAAAGGAATCATGTCAAGCAATCAAAATCTTTAACCTTTTAACTAGCAGGTCATTGAAAATTGGAGGTTGGTGCTAGCATAATGTTTAAGATGTTTACATTATATACATAAGGTATAGGGCTTGATTCTCTCCTTTGAAGGAAAATTGGCTAGGCTTAAAATGGCCTGCAAGGGTAGTTAGCCTAGTACTTACCTATGAACCTAAACTCGATAATCATTATAAATGTATAAAGACAAAGCAAATAGTGTAATGTAGAATTTACTTGCAACTGTATCATTGTATCCTCTCTGTAACCATCTGTATTCTGCTGTATTTCCCAGGTAGTAGCTTAAATGAGTCCTTTGAGGATCTGCCCATACCACAGTTAACAGACAGACAGACATACATACATACATAAATAAATAAATAAACAGTATCTGTCAAAAATCATTATACCTTTTAAGATATACCATCAGATAAATCACTATCCAACCAAACACTCTGTTCATGGAAGACTTTAACTACCTCTCTATAGACTTGGTAACATACACTGCCACAAACCTGGAGGCACAATGTTTCCTGGACTTTGTTAACACAAATGCCCTTGACCAGTTAGTGCACACTTCAACCAGAGAGTCAGACATACTGGAACTTGTTGTCACCAATATGGGAGAGCGCTGCACCCCCCCCCCCCCATGTCACATCCTCACTGGTGAGGTTAGATGACAAGGCTGCCTCATTTGAAATAAGAATCAACCTGGAAAACCCAACAAAACTTGTTACCGTTAGAAACTATTCTAAAGCAACAACATCTTATTAAGAAACAGTTTGTCAAACTTTAAATGCCCCGCCCATCCCAAAGTTCACAACAGCCTATGTGAAATTAAATACCGTTGCCTCATAAATAGCTTGAAACATAACCTATCAGGTCCACTTGAGCCACTTTTCAACTACAGTCTCAAAACAGGCTATGTACCAAGCGAATGGAGAACAGCAGTGATTATCTCCCTTTACAAGGGTGGACCATCAATTGACCCTAGAAACTACATACCCATTAGTCTGATTAGTCTAATATGCAAAGCCATTGAGCAAGTTATTATGGAAATGATCAACCAAGGCATTGGCAACTGATAGACACTGGACCCATCCCAGTTTGGTTTTGTCAGAGGAAGATGATGCCTACTTAACCTAGCAGACTTTTTGGAAATGGTAACCAAGGCAATGGATGAAGGGAAAACAGTGCATACCACCTACCTAGACTTGGCTGAGTCATTTAACACAATACCCCACTCAGGTATTGTGGACAAACTCACTGAACTAAGCATAAATCCCTACACAACTTGCTGGATCGCTAGCTGGCTCAGAGATAGGACCCAAGAAGTCAGGATGGATGAGACCTCCTCCACAAGAGGTAGGTTACAAGTGGAGTACCACAAGGCTTCATGCTGGGCCCATTCCTGTTTGGCATCTATTTCTCAGAGGTCAAGGCTAATGTCAAGCACCTCTGGCTCACCAAGTTCACAGAAGACTACAAATTGGGAGCTGTCATAAATTCCCCCACGAGACTAACATCCTGCAAGAGGATCCAACATAGACAAATGACTGCTGCCAAAACCACGGATTAAAACTCAGTGCAAAGAAGTGCATTATAGTGCCTTTTGGGAAAATGTCTATCCAAGCACATTACTCCATTTATAAGATACCTCTAAGAGTTGACCTAGTAGTTAGAGATCTTGGAACATATGTAGTCAGTAACCTGGCCTTTGACCAACACATAGCCAAGGTAGTAAGAAAGTCATTCTACGTCACCCAAATTATAAGTAAGAGTATGACATCCAGGTCCAAGAAAGTCACAGTACCACTCTACTCATTCCTTATCAGACACATCACCAAATCACCAAGTACAATACCCTCTTTGGCATGTACCTGACTAGGTATATGCAGTAGTTGGAATGGCCACAGATGTTCCTCACCAAGAAAATCCAGGCTATTAACACATTGTCCTATACAGATCGCCTTAGAGCCCTGGCTCTATACTTGGTCTCCTACAAGTTGTTGAGAGGTGATCTGTGCTTGGCATTTAAAGCATCGGTAGATTTAGCCCTGATGGCTTTTTGCACATCTGCAAAATGAACAGCACCAAAAGCACTAGATCCAGTGATATAAACTTTGCGTGCAAGACAGATATGTGACGCAAAGTGCCCCCATCCTCTGGAATAGGCTCCCCATCCATGTGAATCAGAGTCCATCCCTAACCCTATTCAAATGTAACTTTGACCATTGGATGGGAAATCACAAATTCATCCTTGGACTGGCCCCCATGACTCTTATAGACTGAGACCAACAGTGAACACCCTCCCACAAAACCTTTTATCAACCTCCTAACATAGCCCTCCTAACAAATATACCCACTTCCCACTAAGATGCACATGTTACCTAGGAATGCGATTGGGTTAGGTTGTGTGGCTACACTTATAAAGGCCTTGGTGTTCGTTAGTCTAGTATACACTTTTGAACCTATGAACCTATAAGAAAGAAATTAAATGAACAAACCAACCAAGTCTCTTTCATTTTATTGGCATGTCACCTGCAGTTTAAATAAGTATACGTTTTAAGGGAAAAGCATTTACTGACACTCACTCATGCTTTCAGCATGATGGCTTTTTCTGTTTTTTTATCAAATGTTAGTGATCATTGTAAACATAAACAACAAAACGGTATGCACACTAAGAATTCTGAACATTATTTCATTGTGAATGGGGAGATATGGTTATGTAAGGGGACAGTGGAATGGTTGGGGGTACCCTGGTCTGATACCCTGCCTAGGGCCTCATTTGACCATAATCCAGCTCTGGGAAATACCTCAGTGTTGTGACTGATTAGGACCTTTCCTTGACGGAGCATGTTAGCATAACAGTCAAGGTTACATACTGGAAGTTATGAGCTTATAAAAAAATAATTCCTTACAAGTGACACCAGAATAACTTTATCATGTTTTTCTACTCCCTCAAAGCTCTTGTACTGAAGTGTGGCAATGGGAAATCTATTCAATGCACTGATTACAAATTCAAAAGGACCTGCAACAGAATTTCCAAGTTTGCAGCTAACCTTACCTCTTCATCCCATTACTATGTTATCTTATCACAACTAAAATGCCTAACTGTTGAGAACAGACTGTTACTTAAGCAACTTATCTGTGACTTTAAAGTGCTGTCTAACAATAAATGTCCTGCTCTGTCTAACCCTCTTACAAGGCATGGACTTGCCTGAATGCTCAGATCAGCCAGTCAAGTCTTCCTTATAGTTCTAGATCATCAATCAAAGCCGTGGAAACAGCACTTAGGTACATATTATATGGAGCAAGCTTCCTCAGAAAAAATACACAATCTTCAAGAATTTAAATATTTAAATGTACTATTAAATGCGATTAGCTAAAAAAATATGTTCAGACAGTATGACATACAAAAAATAGCACCCCCTACAAATCCCTTTAGTTCATATATGTAACAATTCATACTCCATTGAAAAATGCTCAACAGTTATTCAGCAAGTCATTTAACTGGATATTTGTAAGTACCATAGTTGCTATTCTTAACATGGCAAAATAAATTAAACATATATCCAGTTATTTAATGTGAAGGATGAACACATTTTATACAAGCTAAATGCATGACTTTTAATAAATAAATATGGCTATTTGCAAGGGAATTATACTATTGAAAAATGTAGTATGAGTTATTTCACTTAGTAGCAAGAAAAAATTACTACACTTTCTGCTATTTCAGTAGCTCCACTGGTGTGCCTTTCACAGCAGCTACTAAACTCATTGGTATGGGATACTGGATGTCACATCCTAACTAGAATACAGTGTACTTCAATCAAAAATTAAATATTCATTGCATAATGTCAACCTCTAGTGTCCCTTCATCACATGACCACTGTCTATAGCAATAATTGTCTCTTTTGCCAAGTCCTACTGAACTAGAACATTGTATTATGAATGTATCACCATTAAGTGGGTGAGTGCACATGTGGTACATTGCTAAACCATCACACTGACTCACATCAGTGTGGAGAGGTAGAATAACAGTGGAGTTAACATTTTGCAGGCTCACTGTTTTAAAAGGGCAAAAATATTATTTTTAGCATCCAGCCATTATTTAAACTGCTTGTCCTGGAGAGGGCCAAAATATTAGTTATCTGAACACGGTAGAGCAGACTTCCTTGTCTCGACTATTAGTCTTCATCTCCTCCTATGGCAAGCTGAAAGCTATAATCCTTAAAATGTAACTAGAGTCTACACCAAGGCCTTCTCCAAGTGAGCCTTGTCTGGTACAACTCTGATGAGAGGCACTAAAGTAATCTCTTCTGATTCCACTCAACTGAAAGGAGTAATGGCTGTACTCTAAGACCTTCCCAGGCTGCCATGCCCATCACTCTAAAATAAAAAGGGAGTCCAGCTATACTGCAAATGAGCCTTATTTCTGCCACTTGTATCCATGATATTATCTTTTTTGTCATTACCTAAAGCTCATGACCACAAATGAGGATGGAACTTAGACTGACTGACAAATGAGAGTTTTGCCCTGTGAAATAGTTCTCAATTCCTCACCACAGTCCTGCATAATACCTCTTCACACTTCCACTCTCCCTACCCTCACTCTTGAACAAGACTCCAAGATATGTAGCTCTTCCACCTGAGCTAGCTGCTATCTCTTTCACTGGCGTGCATTCATCCACTCTCTTCTGGGAGAGAACTATAACTTCAAATGGAAAAAAGAGAACAATAGACCAACACACTAAAATAAACATAAAAAGGTGTCAAGGAGGCCAAGCAAGTAAAGTCTAGTAAAACAACAGTATTTATTAAGCACTTTTCGTTCCTCTAAATAGTAGAACTTCCTCAGGTAACAATTCACCCTAAAACATTCCATTTAAAAGTCTTTGTACTATGTCATGTGTTCAAAACACTCCAGTAACAGAAGACCATAATTCCAATTTGGAAGTGCTGATTTTTATCCCACCTACATCACACTCAGCAGTGAATCATTCCAGTACCCACTGGAGAGTACAGTTAATTGAGGCCAAGAAGACAATAAAATCTGCAAAATGACAAAGCTGTAAGCCTCACTTCACCTGAGTAGATGATTTTCAGACCATAACTGTACCTTGACATCCTGTCTATGAAAATCACAAACAAGAGGTATGATGCTACCCGGCGCCCAGCCTTCAATGAAGGCACACCCTCACACGCTCGCACCTACCTGCATGTGTTTAAATACACTCGACTGCAGGGAGGACATGTAGACTCCGCACAGAAGGTGCTCCAGCCAAGAATTGAACTGGAAATCCTCTTGCTGTGAGACAACAACGCTAACCGCTGCACCACCATGGCCATACCTCTGGTGGAGTCCAATGCCTATCTAAATATATATAGCTTGTCAGTGAGACTGTAGACCCAGTCCTAACTCCTCAGGTAAAGGCCCTGGATGGCACACAGCAGATGACCTTGGATGCTGGAATGTTGTAAAGCTGCCCACAAGGGAATATATCATTACATGCCTCCTACATCTCCCCATAACAAATGCAGACATGGCTGGCAGCACTCCAATACCTGTGCTAGGCCTAAGAGTTAATCCACTGTTCAACAACCAGGACAGAAAACACATAGCTTGTCCTGAATCATAGACCCAACTACTGGATGCAGTCTCTTCTGCAGCACCCTGACACATGCTTTCTCAGGGAGGATGAGAAGTATAATACCTCATTAAATGAATCACAATCTTAAGTCTTCTTTTTTATAAATAGTAACCATTACCCAGTACACCAATCTAGAGATAATGTCACAGCTTCCCATACAGCACTGAAAATGTGTTTTAAGCTTGACACCCCAGCAATGTCCAGTTCCATCAGCATATGTTTCTGGATCTCATACAGTTCTACAGCAGGGCAGTTACATTGAAACAGAGGTCATCTCTGCAAAAATGGATCCAGTTCTCCCGTGTACATCTGTTATTGTCTCCTCAGAAAATGGTGTGCCCTCTATTTTGAAGAGTTCCTAAAAGTGTTACTCCCATGTCTCAACACATATCAGCAGTCAAAGTCAGTGTTTTTCCACCCTTGGTAAGAACAGCCTAGGCACTTCTCTTCCAAATTACTAGAGAGTTTGCCAGAACCTATTTGAGGCAATGTGACTATCATTATCCATGATGTCACCAAACACCTCCCACACCTGGGGCTGCTAAACTTGCTGCATTTCTGATTTCTGGATACTTATCAGCCAAATATAGAGACCACCTCCTTCCCCACTGAAATTGCAAAGAAGGCCTGTTTTTAAAACAGC
Organism: Protopterus annectens; assembly: GCF_019279795.1. Lineage (NCBI taxonomy): Eukaryota > Metazoa > Chordata > Ceratodontiformes > Protopteridae > Protopterus > Protopterus annectens. The sequence continues at coordinate 1,107,144,609 of NC_056741.1, forward strand.
AGCTTCCTTCACTACTGTTCTCCATCAGTGGGTTCTAAGGTTACTTCCCTAACAGTTACCCCTTGACCACAACTCTTTGCTATTGCCTCTGATACAGACTCCATCATCCCAACCTCTCCAAGTATATGAAAGAAACTCTTTTGGATGTGGGTGTTGAACTCATGCCACACAGAAACATTGGCTAAGCATTACCAAGACACCTTACTGACATATATGAATTTCCTGAATCTGTCCATCCACTTCCCTGGTCATCTGATTGGCCCAGCTCATCCTTAAATGATAAGCAGTTGACAGTTCAGCTCTTCTGCTGCTCTGATTGACCGAAACACATGGCTTCAGGTCTGATAAAACAACCATAAAGTCAATCATTGACTTTTGGTCCAATGTAATTTCTTCCTAATACACTTGTGAACATGCTTGTGTTTGAACATGATTTTTGTTATGGACAATACATGACTAGTACAGAGGTGCATTTATTTTAAGTTATGTTGCTGTATAATAGCAATGCACCACGGCAGGATCATGAGCAATTCATATTTCTGACAACAGCAGTGGAAGAGGAATTCCAGTTTAGTGATTCAAGCTGTGTATTCTTGACCAAAAATATCCCTTTAAATAAGTAAAATATGAAATACCTGCCTCATGCCAAAGTATATTACTTGAACATAGTAGAGGTGTGATGAGCACTGACAGAAATATGCCTCTCAACTATCCTGTTTTTTGCCGATTGCCCAAATTTTTGCTTCATATTTTAGTTTTTTCTATTCCTCATAACATTTTGTTTTTCTGGCAAATTATTGGCAAATCATTGAAGACTGAAGTCAGAAAATATTGATATGCATATAAATTTCAGACTTCATATACTTCAGAAAATTGATGCTAATGCAAAACCTGTTATTATATCAACTTTCTAAGTCTGTAAGAGCAATATTTAAAAACTGTCCCTATTTTTGAGCATTTGTCCCCATTATGTATGCCTTTTTTCCAGATTTCTTGCTCTAAGAGTGTGGAGAGGTATGATTCAAAGGCAAGATATTTGTATGGATATTTGAGTATATGGATGTCTGGAGGGATACAGGACTTAATGTAAGACACAGGCTGGTATTTGGTTTTCATGAGAGGTGAAAGTATGCACCACTAAACACCTGTTCTTTCCTGTATGTCTACCCAGGACAAATATTTGGGAAAAGAAATATAAGACTAGTTGGCATACTTATAGTTCTTTGCCAGTTACATGACATCTTGTCAGCAGTAACTCAGGAAATTGTTCTACCTTCCAAGTTTAAGCTGCCAGCATTGACATGCTAACACTGACATGCCACTACGGTTCTTCGGTATCCTCGGCGCCGGTGTTTTCATCTGTCGGCTGCGAATCGTTGTTCGATGTTCTGCACTATCGATATGTAAAAGTATGCATATGCTGAGAAACAGCATGGCATATGCAAAATTTTAAATTATAAAAATATTATTTTTTGCATTCTTATTAAAAATCTTGGTGCAGCGGTTAGCATTGTCACCTCACAGCAAGTTGTTCTCCCATTCAATTCTCGGCTAGGAGCGTCTTCTCTGTGGAGTCTGCATGTCCTCCCCGTGGTCGAGTGTCGTATAAAGACATGCAGGTAGGTGCGTGCGTGAATGGGTATGCCTTCCTTGAAGGCTGGGCATCAGGCTGGCAACCCGGCACCGTAAAAAATCCACTGCCAATCATTAGCGGACCAGAGTTCCACTGTGGTGACCCTAACCGGGAAAAGCTAAAAGACGTTACTTTATTAAAAATCTTGTTTTAAATTAGTAAACCATGGTTTATACAAGCAGACTGGTTTGAATCCTTTTTTCTTATTTTTAATAAGAAGGCAAAGTGATCTATGACACGAATCTTACATAAGAAGTTATGACAGCGGCCTATTTTAATAATTCGTATACTGATATCAATAATAGCTGTTGCTGTATAATTAGTTTTCCTGTTTTATATGTATATACTGAATACTTTCCATACTTTCCTTTGATCACATTTTTGATTAGTCAGATGTAAAACAAATGGTATGTGTGATCAAAAATCAGCAGAGCACACATACCAGCTTCTTTCTCTGTGCAAAATTACTACACAGTGGGGAACGGGGTATTTGGCCTTTCTCCACTCTATTGCAATCTCAAAGTTGATATATATATAATTTGTAAGAGGTGGGGGATACAGGGAGACTTGCATCTCTGCAAAACATTTTTTACATTTTTTCTTTTTTTTCCTGATTATTTTTGTTTTTAGGCATATATGCTTGACTAGGTTAGATTTGATTTGATGTTTTACTTGGTTGACAAAGCACCATATATCCATATATATTACACATTACACAAGATGAATGAACTATATAGACCTCTTCTAAAAATAACCAATAAATGCACCTATTTTATTAACTAAACTGAGTCTTTTTAGCCATGGTAAACTGCAGTTACTTCTGAAAAATGATCTTTTCAGCAGACTAGATAGCTAAATCAGTTTGGACTTGCCTCCATTTTTATGGCAAGATCTTCAAAAATACAAACATAATAGGTTCATAGGTTAATAGGATGATACTAGGCTATTGGCCTGGAGGCCCTTATAAGCCTAACCTAGAATTTCACCCATGTTCCCTCAAAGTCAGCACCTGTTTCCCATGTCCACCAGGGACACAGGTGGAATCCCAGGGGTATATTTTCTGTTTCCCATCCAGTCATCCAGGTTCCTCTTAAAGAGGGTTAGAGAGGTACTCTGCTTGACATGGAGAGGGAGTCTATTCCACAGATGGGGGCATCTTTGGGACACAAATCTATCACACCAACAAGTTCTATTAATGTCACAGACCAGGTTAAGGCCTTGCATGTGGGTTGTGTGAGCGGAGTTTGTCGTACGGATATGCAGCAACTCCATCAAGGCTGGGTCTGAAATAGCCTTGTATGCCAGACACAGGTCACCTCTGAGCAGTCTATATGAGACTGAGTAGATGGACAGGGCTTTTAGCCTATATGTATAGGATAGATGTTTGAGACCCTGTATTTTCCTGGTCAGGAATCTCATTGGTCTCTCCAACTGCTGTATGTGCTTGGCAATGCACACGCCAAAGGGGGCATTGTACTCAGTAATGGGTCTGATAAGGGAGGAGTACAGTGATGTTATGACCTCTTTGTTTCTGGATGAAATACCCTTATTTATGAGGTGGGCCATGTAGAAAGCCTTCTGTACAATGGAGGCAATGTGATGGTCAAAAGTCAGGTTGCTATCAACCAGGGTGCCCAAATCCCTCCCGACGGATTCCATGCTTAGTACATTGTTATTAATGTGATAATTAGTGGGGATGATATTTTCTCCAAAGGGGATAATGATGCATTTCTTAGCATTCAGTTTGAGGCCATGCTTGTGCCCAGCTTGCAGTCATCTGCAGACTTGGTCAGCCACAGACCACTGGTTTGGCTTGCACCTCAGAAAGGTATATCCCAAACAGTAGAGGCCCTAAGACTGATCCTTAGGGTACACTGTTCATTACGGGTCTACTACTAGAGGTGGCTTCCCCTACTTTGACTGAGTGATTTCTATCAGTGAGCCAGTTAGCTACCCATCTGGTAAAATACGGGTTGATGCCTAGCTGGGAGAGTTTGTGTATTATGCCTGAGTGGGGAATAGTGTCAAAGGCTTTGGCTAGGTCAAGGTAGGTGGTGTGCACCGTCTTCCCTTCGTCCATGGCTTTGGTGACTGTTTCAATGAAGTTGACCAAGTTAAATAGGCATGATCTCCCTTTGACAAAACCAAACTGTGTGGGGTCAAGTGTTTGGAGGTTGCCAATGACATTGTTTATAAGGTCCATGATAGTGCATTCTATGGCTTTGCAGATCAGGCTAGTTAGGCTGATGGACCTATAATTGCCTGGGTCAGTGGATGCTCCACCTTTGTGTAGAAAGATGACAGTGCCTGTCCTCCATTCGCTGCTCAGGCTTTGGTTGAATAGGACGTCTAATGGAGCTGAAAGCTCATGCCTGAGTTCATGTAGGATACAGCCAGGGATTTTATTGGGTCCCATGGAGTCTGTATTTTTTGCCTTTCAGAGGGCATTAAGGACCTGCTCCCTGGTGATGAGGGGAGGGGGGCAGGTGCTGGGGATGTCCTGGTTTACTGATGGTTTACTGTTTATTTAATAATACAGAAAGTCAAAAAAGCCATATTCATTTCTATCTGGCAGTATTGTACAAAGGAATAAGGCTACAAGCTGATAAAGAACTTGACCCTTTAGCCCTCTGTTTGACTTGCTCAATTTCTGTGTTCCTATTATATGACTTGAAGTGATTCACTTAACCAGACAGGTCACCTCCTTTAAACAAGTGATTTTGCCTAGAGGATCTAACTGGATACTAAGTGAATAAAACTGAAATAAAATAAATCACAGCCTACTATAAAGTAACAGAAACATACAGTATCACTTATACATGATTTTATAGTATATATGTCTAATCCGACATGGCATAGCAAATCACTTTATGGCTCAACATCAGTAACATAAATTGCACATATTCAATGGAGAGCAAATAGATAAATCACAAAGGGGAGATGCACATTTACAGTGCATGTGAAGGCCTTACCTGTACTGGCCCAGCAAGACAAAGGAGATAAGTTATACAATATGCTTTTTTAAGTGTCTCCTGTGTATGGTGCATTTTCCCACATGGATAAATGCTCCAGTTTGATTAAAATCTATATTATTCACAATATAATCAAAATTATTTGTATAATCTTTGTAGTCAGCATTGATTTACTGACCCTGGTATTCTCATTTTTCTTTCTTTCTTCTCTCTCTGCTCACTTGCATGTTTTGTAAGGGCACTAATCTAATTTTCTTCCATACTCGACTACTTTTTGTATATTATGAATATGTGCAAAACTCAGTTGGCTTAGTTAAACACTTTCTTTCCTATATAAACTTAAACATCAACCTCTAATACCAGTTTAGCAGAAGGCTTGTGACAACAATTCAACATGTTAAATCTAAAGTCTAAGGACATGTTTTTTTCCTTCAATAAAACATATTCATGTACAAGTTCTGATTTCATTACTACCGAGTCTTACATAACTGAAACATTGTTTCAAATGACAGTTTTTGGGCAACAAGTGCTACTGTGTCACAAACCTCTGAGGTGACATTTGTCAATACTGATTGCCTGGAATCCCAAAGAGATGTCAGGCAGTAAAGCATTCTCTTGCAGACAGAAACTATTTGTATGGCAACTGATTCTTGCTGTCTGTACTTATCTAAAATAAACACAGAAACAAAGCCTTACTTATATTTGGAAAAAGTAACAGTATCTGTTGGAATGTTAAAGATTACTAATCTGGTTAAAAATGTACTTTGCTGTTTTGAGATGGACTGCTTTCCGTGAAATCAAGATACCTCAAGTTATAAAATAAACCGCTTATTTATGTTTGATTTTTTTTTGTTTCCTTTTTCATAACTCTTTCTATTGTATAACACTTAATACTTACTGCTCAATGTCAACCTCTTGTGTATACAGGATCAGGAAGACAAAGCCATAATTGTGAACCCTTTCGGTGGGGAACTGTCTTGTAATTGACATCAGAGCCTAGGTTTGTGTTTTTGCCATTACTGTTTGTCACAAGCCATTTTATTGTTGGACATAACTGTCTGCGAACACCAAAGGGCATGGACAAAGCGTCCACACCCACGTTTAAATACTGTCAAACGATATGCATCATCAAACAGCACCTGGTACACAAATACCCTCTGTTGACTTTGAGTCTGTTTAGTTATGACTCATCACCACTTCCATATTGTGTTAACAGGGGGCTCATATACATACCCCAATATATGAGGAGTAAGTCCTACAAAATGTTTGCCTTATCAGCCAGTTTTCTGATGGTCTGGAACTATTTATAAACTCTGGTTGTAATAAATAATAACCATTTTATGTCAACAAAGTAGCATTGCTGGTATTGTGGCAAGTATAGCTGCCTTCCAAACAGTTGACCCAACTTTGATTCCTGGTCAGTACAAGAAGTCTATACTTTTAGAGTTGAAGGTTGGTATAACGATTAAGGTGTTTACCTCACAATCACAAGGTATAGGGTTTGATTCACACCTTTGAAAGGGAAACTGGCTAGGCTTAAAATGGTTCACAGGTGCAGTTAGCCTAATAATCACCTTCAAACTTATAAAGTATCCTTCATGTCATGTAATCTGCTGATAGGGTTCCTGCTGTCCTCAAATCCTATCCATTACCACCAAACAGCATTATACATCATCATCTGTGGAAGAACCATTGTGGGTAATCCAAATACCTTTCCAGCTCTTTAGCCTTCATTGTTTTTGCATCAAAGTAGAGAAAGGGTTAGGCTCCAAATCCCTCTCACTAAAATGTCCTAATAGAGATATGTAGGGTCCTAAATATCTACCACTCCCATTTTCAGTCACTGCATTTACTTTAAAAGCCATCAACGATACTCAATATCATGCATTCATTCGCTCATTCACTTAGTCATCTTCTTAATGTATGCACTCCCATAAAACACTGTAGCCAATATGGACAATAAAATTGTCTGTGGATGTAATATTTCCATTACTAGTACTTGAAATACATCATAAAATTATGTAATATGCCACCAAATTGCTGCTTAATTCATAAATATTCATACTATACCTGCTTATGAAATCCACAGCAGAGGAGCTATAATTCAAATAAATTAAACTAGATGAGTTTCTTGTAAGAATGTCAGTGTATCCCTGTCAAATGACCGTTTCTTTTTCTGAGACACAGTTGGGCCCTAATTCCTCCTGTCTTCCCTGGTATCTGTCACCATCTTTTTTAAACAAGAAACATCTTTATTAAATTATCACTTTGCTTATAAGCAAACAAATACTGGAGAAGCAAAAAACAAACCAAAATGAAAACAAAAATGCAGAAAGGTAGCAGTCTGGCGATACAAATCCACAAAATGTGAAGAGGTTTGAACGCAAAATTAGTTTAATAAAGTAGCGTTTTCGCTGCTTGAAAAATCCACAGCTTCTTCAGAAAAACTTAAAAACAAGCAGTGAAACTTTTTTTAAAAAGGTTTAGAGGAAGTGTTAAAATTACATCACTTCCTGTTGAGAACCTCATGACAACACGCTCATACTAAAAAGTTACTAAAAGCGCTCCAAAACATTAAACGGGCGCAAAGTTAGTTTAATAAAATACCATTTTCACTGCTTAGAAAAATCTGCAGCTTCTTCACAAAAAACTCCGTTAAAACAAAAAAACAAAACTTTTTTTAGAGGAAGTGTGGGAAGTACATCACTTCCTGTTGAAGTCCTAATGGCAACACGCTCATACAAAAACATTGCTAGATGAGCTCCAAGGATTAAAATGTGTAAGAAATGGCTAAATATTATAAAACATGAACCAATACTAAATAAAATGACAAGTTTTAAGCAAAAGGTAAAAAAAGATAAAAAGTGAAAAAGATGTAAAAAGATGTAAAGAGATATAAAAAAATGAAAAAATGGAAGAAAATGAAAAAAGTGGATGGAAATGCAGGGGGTGGGGTAGAGAGGAGGAAGAGGGGGATGAGGGGAGGGAGGGGTGGGGGATAGTGAAGGGGGTGTAGGGGGTGTGATGAAGGGGGTGGAGGGGCGGGGGAGGGAAGGAAAGGAGGGGAAAGAGAAGGGAAGGGAGGAAAAAGGGGAGAAGGGGTGGGGGGTGGGGAGGGAATGGGGGGATTTGGGGGGGAGGGGAAAGAGGGGAAGGGGAGAGCAGGAGAAAAGGGAGAAACGGAGGAATCAGTAAATTTATCTAGTGTAACTCCTCATTTTTAGAACTGCTGAGATATTGCAGTTCTCATTCAACCCTGGGTTATTAAATGCATTGAGTGTTATTTGCCATTGAAGTTCTTTTAATTCTAATAGACATGGGGTAGGGCCTCCCCTAATATTATTGGGTAAATGGTCAATGCCCATAAAAGAAAATTTATGGCCAGGGTTGCTTTCTGTATGTTTGGCCAGTGCGTTATCCAGTTTATGATTCTTCATAGCATAAATATGCTGGTAGATACGCTGCTTCAATTTCCTGTCAGTCTTGCCAATGTAGAATGCAGAACAGCATTCACATTGGGCTAGATACGACAGACCGGTGTCACAGTTAATTCTATGTTTGATAAAATATTTCCTCCTGTTGACTTGAAACGAGCTTCCAGCTTTGATCACATTACAATAATTGCAAGCCCCACAAGTAAAGCAACCCTTGTTCCTAGTGAAATCCATATTCAAGGGGTTGCTTTGTAACAGCTCCTTGAGGTTTTTACCTCTTCTGAAAACAAACTTTGGAACTGCGCCCAATTTTTCAGATAGATATAGATCGCTGCTTATAAAATACCAATTTTTCCAAATAATGTCAGTGACTTTCTTGGAGTCATTATTGAAGGTAGTTATGAAACTGGTAGTAAAGTTACTTTTATCTTGGAAGGTGACAGTAATAGAAGCAGAACAATCTACATCGGTAGGAGAGGTAGAAGAAATTACACTCGAAATTCCAGATGCATTGTTGGCCAAGTTATTTTATTTGTCATTTTATTTAGTATTGGTTCATGTTTTATAATATTTAGCCATTTCTTACACATTTTAATCCTTGGAGCTCATCTAGCAATGTTTTTGTATGAGCGTGTTGCCATTAGGACTTCAACAGGAAGTGATGTACTTCCCACACTTCCTCTAAAAAAAGTTTTGTTTTTTTGTTTTAACGGAGTTTTTTGTGAAGAAGCTGCAGATTTTTCTAAGCAGCGAAAATGGTATTTTATTAAACTAACTTTGCGCCCGTTTAATGTTTTGGAGCACTTTTAGTAACTTTTTAGTATGAGCGTGTTGTCATGAGGTTCTCAACAGGAAGTGATGTAATTTTAACACTTCCTCTAAACCTTTTTAAAAAAAGTTTCACTGCTTGTTTTTAAGTTTTTCTGAAGAAGCTGCGGATTTTTCAAGCAGCGAAAACGCTACTTTATTAAACTAATTTTGCGTTCAAACCTCTTCACATTTTGTGGATTTGTATCGCCAGACTGCTACCTTTCTGCATTTTTGTTTTCATTTTGCTTATAAGCAATAATACATTTATATAAATGAAAACAGACCATATTGGCATATTTTTAGTTGCAAACATTATGCATCACTTATAATCTGTCCAGTCATTGTCAGGCAAACATTACATAGTTCATTCAAATCCTGCCTTCTTTTAAATCTAATTCCTCCTCCAAAATGTTATTCTGCAAGTATTGTTCTAACAATTCCTATTTTCATATGTAATTTGCTCCTACCCTTTTCTAAGGATCACATTTTCAATTGTTTCATCTCTGTTACTATAGTCACTACTTCTATTACAGTTGGTTTAGATTTTGATTTCTATTTTCTAGTAATTGCTTTTGTGGCAGCCACCGTAATTAGACTCAGCAAGGCTTTACTATGTCTAGGCAATTCCAATTCAGTATCATAGTTCAAAAAATAATTTCCTTAGTTATACCAATTTGCTCACCCAGTAATTTTGGTAGAGTAGCCTGCAGGGAATTTTTAAAGTCTGCCAACTCATCTCACTCCCAAAAATATGTTCCCAATTACCCCTTTCTTCCCTAGCACACCTCCAATATTTGGGTCTATATTACCTTATCAAAAAGTAGTAATATTGAATGGCTTTTCATGAACCGGAAAAGTCGAAAACTGAAAATAGCGAAAATGCGAATGAACTAATTATTTCCCTGGGAAAGAAATCGCTAGGCCCTACCACCAACTACACACTAATCAAAACATAAAGAGAGGGGCTTTGCCCCCCACCCCAATGTGGGGGGATGTGCCCTCAACCCCCTAACTAAATATATCAACTCTGAGATCGCACTACAGTGGGGAAAAGGGCAAACTTACAAGGCTAGCCAAGTGGTTTCTTTCCCAGGGAAAGAATTCACTCATTTGTGTTTTCGCTATTTTCAGCTTTCAACTTTTCCAGTTTGATAAATAGCCATTCAATATTACGGATTTTCATTAAGGTAATAGGAACCCCAATATTTGCTATATACCTTTGGAAAAATTTTTTGGAGTCTACTTGGGGTACAAAATATCTCCAAGTAAAGATCCTAAATCTTCTAGATTTTGTTGCATATTTGGGAGACATACATATATCCTACCATTGTTTCTTTGCTAATTGTTTACCTAGACTCTTCTCCCAATCCTTCCTAAACTCATCTGATTGATTTTTGTAGTTATCATGTAATATTTTATATGCTCTACTAATGATCCCTTTTTTAACAGTGTCTTCTGTTCTAGATTCTACTAAAAACTCTACCAGTGCTTGTCTTTCACTTAGGATTGCCCTATTTCTTTCTCTTTGCCTATACTCTGATATAAAGTCTTGCTAGGGAAGGCAATCTCTAGCCTGCAGTCCAAATAAATTATTGGCCTCTTCCCGAACTATTACCTTTCCATCTCTAATTATTTGCTCCCAATACCTTGGTTCTTTTGTCAGTAAATTCCAGCCCCATCTTGCCTATTGTCTGTATCTCTAATTGCAGTCATCCATATCAGCAGAATCTCCTTTCTCCATTCCGATGTTGGCTTAGTTCTTAGACTACTTTCTGCTACTTTATGAATATAATATTTTGTATGGTTACTGTAATTCTCCTTAAGGATATACATCGAAAATCATAGTCTCTCCTTCTTTTTTGAGCTTCCCCCTGTTTCATAAACATCCCTTTCCACTCTGGGTTACAGCTTTCTGCTTGTGCCATGTATAGGAGCATTAAATGTGTAGCTCTGAAATACCCCTTCAAATAAAGTAAACTCAAACCAGCATGTTCTATTGGAAGAATCATCTTATCTCACTTGACTTTTGCCATCTTCCCCTCCCAGATAAAATCCTTCAACTCTTTATTAATTGCTATCCACAACTTCTCCTTTGGTTGATAAAAATATACATTACCTTTGTTATAAAACTAAAAAGACTAAAACCATTTTGACTGCTTGTATCTTGCTATCCATATATCCAGCAGTCAGTATTTGTAATGATTTGAATTAATCCTGAGCAGGGTGCCAACTCATTGCAGGATGTACACACATTCACTCACACATGATATACACACCTGTGAGAAATTCAAATAATCACCCCATTCACCTACAGCAACTTTTTTTTGGGGGGGGGTTGGAAGGAAACTGGAGCATCCAGTGAAAACCCACAGAGACTTAAGATGAACAAGCAGACTCCGTGCAAAAGGCACCCGATCTATGAAACACCCGCTAGAGAGCCAGGATGTTTAAACTGGAATGTTTAAGGGTATAAAATCAGGAAGAGGTGTTGTAAGGAAGTAACGATAACCATTGCACCATACTGCCAACCTAACTTTAAACAACTAGTTATGTATATTTATTCTATCAAAGGAATGATTATCCCATTAACAAAGAAATTCCCTGCCTCTCTGTATCCCATATATTTGACACTACTTCAAGGTAAATAAAAAGATATACATTCTGTCCTGAAATAAAACAATTATCTTTCTCTCTCTCTCTAGATATAAATATATATATATATATATATATATATATATATATATATATATATATATATATGCAGAAAAAGAGATACAGAAAGCATTATTACAGTTGATTGGCTAGTCAATAGCTGTTTTGTTGACACACTTCAGTCAATAAAACAGCTGATTGACAGCTGTTCAAGATTGCTACTTTATTAGGACTGGAGAATATGCCTTTTACCTGCTATTGTGATCTTTGGGTTGAAATATATAATTAGGAGGGATGTGGGAGCCCCCTGTAAAAAAACATGGTTTTAAAGTTGCACTCTCCAAGGTTATGTCTTGGAGTATGTGCAGCGTCTTGATCTTTAATTTCAATTTTTTTGGTATCAACCTCAGAGATGCTGACATTTGGGTGTTTTTTTCAGTATGCACACACACACACACACACACACACACAATATATATATATATATATATATATATATATATATATATATATATATATGAAATTCAACAACAATAAAAGCAAGAAGTAATTTTGCAGCATTATATAACAACTAATAAGTCCCCACTAATCCTGAGATTATGCAAAACACATACGCTACAGACTTTGCACTTGTCACATATTTTTTAAACTAGCAAAGTTAACTTAATTACCATACTCTCTGCTGTTTCTCTTAAACACTCACCCATATATTATGCTTAAAATTTTCATCTTCCCTTTCCAGAACTGCTTCTTTCCATATGATTGTTTCCAAATTATCACAGGCTTTTTCCAGAAACACAAAATAGTACAATTATATATATTAAAAAGATTTTTGTACCCTCTATGCGACCTCTCCAATGGCTCCCCAGCCTGTGCTTCATTCACCTATTCATTCCTCCAGGGGTGACACCCAGGAATTCGTGAATTGGGGTGAGACCTCAGGCCTCAGGTTCAATCATTCCCACTCAGGGGTCTAAACAGCTCACAGTCCCCTGTAAGCAAGAGTCAGGCATTGGAGAGCAGAACAATTTATCAGTTCTGTGGAGGTTCCCCTCATCCCTCCTCACCTTTCTCTATAGATGGTCAACCAGCTCACCATGGTTCTCTTGGAGGAGTATGATGTATGTGTTCTCACCGACATCATCTGCAGCTCAGCAAAGCTTTCAGCACTTAATGGGATGAGACTGCGCTGGCCACTTCCACAAACAATCATCTACCCATCTGTAGGCATTGCTAATGTGGCAGGCCATGCCACCCCCTCCTGCTGATAAGCAAGCTATTAGCTCGTCAAACTCATTCTCCCACATCAGACCCCTACAGCACTTATCCAGCACAAATTACCTGGGTAACAGTCAGGATGTCATCCCATGATACCACAAGGCTGAGATTAAAATAATTCTTAGCATTCATTAACTCTTACAAATTGTCTTAATCCATTCACACTCTGTCCAAACATTCTTACCTTTGCATATAAACTTAATATTAAACTTTTAAATAAAATGCTTTCAGCTATTACATTCTATAGTGTGTAAACATAACATACAAGTCCTGTGACAAATCACCATTCAGTCCCTTTCCCAGTGAGCTCCATTAGCTTTCCAAACTGTTCATATAGCTGTCAAATTATTTGTAATAAAGTGACTGAACTACATTTCTGGATTGACTATTATGCACTCAGTGCTCATCCCCTTATTGTGACATTGTTAAAAGCCCATATTACTGACACGAAAGTCACCCCAGAGTTTCACTGCATCTATAAAAATGACAGAGGTATTGGAGGAATAGCAATTATTCCTAAAAACATCCTAACATTTGCTAGAAGCATACAATCCTCCCATCAGTAGTGATAAGAATTTACTTATCTCATTTGAGTCTAGCTATCTTACGCACAAAAGCGTTAAAAACATTTATTCAGGTGTTTAAAAATCGACTAGCATAGCTGATTACTTGCCACTCACGTACATTATTTATTTTTCTTAGAAAACATTTCATACATAATCCCAGCAAAGGAAGAAGAAGAAAAAGAAGAAGAAAAATATTTCTCCTCCCTTGACAGGTTCACCATCCAAAATGTGCTTCTATTCTATGTCAGAATACTTTTACAGAAGATTATTCTATATGGGTCATTACTGTAAATTTCTCTCCCAGCCGTTTGCATTCTGGACCTACTCCTTTGCATTTCCTGTCACATTTGCTTCAGTAGAAGTACTATAGAAAGCTATATACCACTGTTCTGAAAAAAAGTAGTGACTAAACTTCTCTGTAAAGGATGGAACTGAACCTCCTTCTCCAAATATTGTTCTACATCTCTTACTATTCCCTTAAGTGAGAATGCTTGAAAAAGCAGTACCTAAGAAACTGCAATCTTTTCTGCTTTCTAACAATGTTCTTCAAAACTGCCCATAAGTATTTTGAACTAACCATGTTATTGATACTACACTCCTATCTGTCAAAAACTATATCCATTTGAAGTTCATTTTAAAGTTGTCTGCACCTTAGTTTCATATCTCTTCAAAGAATTTGAGAATGAGCAGATACTGCCCTTTTCATTTCCTGGCTCTCTAATATAGATATCTACCTAACAGAACTGACTGAAGTTATCTACAACTAGACTTCATCTGGTGTAATGGGATCATACTTTCTCATCCCTGACTCTATTGACCCAATGTGTGCCCTCAAGACTTGGTCCTTGGATCTTTGCTATTTCTAATTTTTGTGAATGAAGTTAAAAACATTTAGAAGGTTAATGTTGTACATCAGTATGTAGATGATGCTGCCCTGGTCTTACCACAAACAAACAAACTAAATCTATTATATTCTTCCTTCTTAAAAATCAGACACAAATAATTTAGTGTTGTACCTTTACACTTTTTAGATAGTAATAAAATACTTGGCATTTATACCTGACCAAGGCAAACTAGATTAAACACGTCCAAACTATCTAAATAAACATAAAAAGTCTGTAAGAAAAATGTATAGAGCTAAAACAGGCCAAAGTCTCTAAGAACATTTTATCCATCTTAAACTGTCTATCTAGATTTCTTACTTCTCCTTTATAACCCCCCTTTCCTCAGTCAACCAATGTACTCCAATCAACTTACCACAAAACAGAATAATTTCCTTTGAATCTACCTTTTCTTTTCATGCCAATCACAGTACCACTATAAAAGCAATTCAGAGGCCATCTCTGAGCTATATAGTCTAATCATATCCCATCTTATTCAAGTACAGCTGACACTTTACTTGAATATGTACTTTGCCTTTACCACATTAATCAGACATAAAGCGCAAGATGACTCACTATGCATATCAAATGGTATTCATTTACAGGTCCAAAAATCCAGTAATGGATTTGGCTGTTATGTATCTAAAATTTGGCATGCACTTGACTATTCCAAATTTTCAGTACATGGTAAGATTTAAACAAAATGAGGATAGGTTTAGTTCTTGAGAGCAACCCCTCATTTGGTTTCAATCCCCTGAACTTTTTCATTTAGAACAAGCAACTTGTTGCTATGTCATGAGATAATTATCTTCATTTTCTTACACTGGTATGCTCCCTCCTTAATAATCATGTTTGTTATACATGTGGACTAATTAGATTAGACTTTTCTGCCTTAACATCCACTTATTATCATTAATTACAAAATCCATTCTATTTTGCCCTACCCCTCTTGTTGTAATCGTCTCTCTTCATTACTTGCCTAGTTCTGGCTCATCTCAGATCTGTATTCCAGTTTTGCTGTTGATATCTGTACCAACTTGCTTAGCACTGTCCTCTGTTACCATTTCTTCACAGTGATAAACTCTTGGTAACCAGTACTTTGACCTTCTGTAGTAACTCTTAACATAATCTCCTTTATCTCATAACCTCTGTTATCACCATCACCTCATAGTGTTAGTTTTCTCTCACCCACCCAAATCTTTTTCCAGTTTTGAAAACCAATAAACTGTACATATTAGAAGCAATATCTTCAACATCATTCAGCAATAGCTTCTTTTTAAAGGTTTTACTCTTTCTCCAGCTACCTTTTGTTTATAAACATTTTTACTTTGTTGTTTTTGACATACCTTTTTCAGTTGTACTTTATTATATAAATTGATATTATCTGTTGCTTTGCAGTTCGAGTTTTTCTTCCCATTTCCTCCTCCTTCTTGTGGAATTTTGCTCACTTAGTACTGCCAAATTAAAATGTCCAAATAAATTAATTAAATAAATACAATATGTTTAGAGTTACCCAGTCTGAAATTTTTGAGATATTGTACTATATCTTAATCATTAGAGCCAATTAGATTTCTCTATACTTGTGAATATACCTACAAAATAAGCAGACAACATCGTATCATGGCTGTTTGCATGCTGTTTCTCCTAAGATACAACATTACATTACATGGAGTACATTTTTTCTAGTTCATAGCTAAAGCAGGATTAAAGAGTGTTCTGCTTCTTATCAACAGAAACTCTCATAAACTTGTATCCTAATTTCTTAGAAGCTGGAGGAATAAAATGTTATTAGGTATGCAATGCCAATAGATACAATACACCTGACAGGTGAAAGGTATAATTGAAGGCAGTGCACCACTAGGTGTTGGATGATATGGTTCTTATGCAGTCCTCCTGTGTGCATATCATGACAGTAGTGCATATGGTACAATGCCTAACCACAGGGGCCACAGAAGTTGAACAGAAACACATCTAGTGTCACATCATATGATCAGGAAATATACACTGAGGTGACAGACCTGGCCTAACAGACAGTGGCCTGAATTGCAGCATGTTGACCATGTCATAGAATACAGTCACAGATGACATACCATTGACATAAACATGGTCCACAGACAATGGCTGGCAGTCATATAACATGACATGTCCAGACATAATTAAATGACACAGCATAGTCTGTCTGAGGCATGTCTATGATACGCTAAGTATAATTGGCACTGGCAGAGGGGTATGGAAGTGACAGTGCATACATAATGCTGGTAAGGCAAAACATTGTGCCCTGTATGGATGACAGGTCTATGGCAACAGACATAACACCATGGGGTGTTGGGGGGTGATTGGTGGGATACTCAGGTGTGATGTTTGGCATAATGTTTCACCATCCACAGGCAGGCCATTAATCAGCTCCCAGAGGTAAGACGGGTAGGAGATCATGTAATCCAGGATGTATAGGGTATGTGTGTCAGGAGGGAAATAGCAGTATAAAAGGTTTAGACTACTAGCAACAGTCTAACAATAGGCAATTCTGCTGGTAACTAACATATATGCAGCGATAACATCTCTGGTATATAAGAACTCCCTGCACCTGGAGAGTCTTTCCGGATGCCTTTAACATATCACTTTTTTCTCCTCAATCTTCCCAGTAACTTTAAAAAATGTAAAAGAAAAGGAAAATGTCCATGAATCAAATGTCCTGCATATGGCTGACCATGTAAGCCTAAATAATAGTATGAACCACCTGCCAGGACTTACTATAAAACTCTGGAGCATTTTCCCTAACCTCATTTTCCCATTGCCAAAGCAGATCATGATGGCTCATTTTTAGGTCAATGTAGTGATGCCTTCACTACCAACCAGTGATGCCCATGGTATCACTCACCACCTTGGCAAGATAGTATCAAGCAGCCACCTTGGACTAGGGACCCTCATAAGATGTCCCAAGGAGGCACTTCCTGTGGTCTCTATACACAGGAAACACAGAAAGATCTTATACTCTTTCCTGCATCACCTTAGAGCTCATCTATAATCAGTTCCCTCAGAAGCTATGGCCACTTTGTAGGTTACAATTTTGAGGAAAGTGGTAGCAAATTAATATCAATGATGTTGCTGGCTTATGTGATGCACATTGATAGGCAGCAAGGTAGCATGATGGTACCTAGTGCCACTATGTATAGTACTTTTTAACTGTTCAAGATTACAGTACAGTAGGGATCAGGCAAATTGTCCTTTCCCCAGTGTAGTGCAATGTCAGAGTTGTTATTATATAATTAGCAAGAGGTGTAGGGGCTTGCCTCCCTGCAAAAAAAAAAAATGGGTTTCTTTTTCTTTTCTTCTTTTATTTTCAAAAGACTGCTGTTCTACAAGTTTTCAATGTATTGCCATACATCTGGTACTGTTTGGAGTCAGAAAGACATGCTGGACCAATTGCATGTAGCTCATACAACCCAAATCTTACTCCATTATGCACTACTGTATGTTTAGTCCCCACAGCACTTTTTAACACGTGTCCACTGTGATCTAGCGAGGCATGTGCAATGCACTTTTCAATCATTCATTTTTGTTCCCATTGCGCAACTTTGTTCAAGTATGCATTGTGTAAAATGTGTGAATCGGAGACAGTTAATTTTAATCACGTTATTTGCATAATTGCTGAGCTATGAGCCCTGTAACTGAGTGATAGAAACAACCAAGGCCATTACAGTGTCCACTGCACTATACAAATTTGTTGCAAAGCAAAATAAGAATAGAGGACCCAGACAAGTACATTTCAGAGAGGACAGACAGAGCCATAGCGTCTGTAGTAATTCTACAGGGGACAGGCACACGTGGGGAGAATATTTGAGTAACTTTACTGCTATTCTGCTGTTGCTGTAGAGGGGTTGCCCATCATCTGACTGCAGAGGAAGGGTGGGGACCTCAAGAAGCTGTGTATTTGAGCTTTGAAGTATATTTCCACTTTGTATTACAGAGTACGGAAAGCTGTAACCTGGGATGGGGTCAGGGGACACAGACCACATGTGAGGGCTACTTTCTCGCTAAATGTATATATATGTTTGGGTGGTCTCCATAACCATCTACAGAGAATTGTGTGAGGAGCACAGGATGTACTCTAACACTGGATACTAGATTGTCCATGGAATATCTGTGTATTACAAAAGTATTTGCAACAATTGTGCTAAGGCCAGAAATGTCAAGTATATGAACTTAGGTCTACTAAATATGAATTATGCACAATTTGGGGTGGGTGGGTTCCTTAATGACAGTACGGTAATCTAAGATATCTTAGCAGTGCCTCAGGAGTTGCATGACATCCTCAGAAATACCTTGCTGTGGGTTTCACACTCATGTTGTGTTGAATGCCTGAAAAGGCTGGAATACATTTAACAGTGTACACTGCCCATGGTGCTGCCATATCTGTTTGCATTTTAACTTTTGATTTTTTTTTCTTTGGTGGGGGGAAAGCAATATACATCCAGTTTCATATGTATTACACATTGCAGAGAAATGCTGAGGTGGATGGACAGGATATGGGGGGGAGACAGTAGAAGCCATCCACACATGTGTGATGGAGAATAAATGTGATGTACCGCCACACACACACACACACACACACACACACACACACACACACACACACACACACACACACACACACACAGACACTGCCACAGCAGGTTTATCCAGAATATATTGGATGGAGTGGTTTGTCAGAGACACATCTATGGTGACTTACAGCCAGAGGCCCCAAGGCAGTATCCTCTGGAGCTGACCTGTGTCTTTGGGTGGGTCAGATGTTGCATAGTGAGGTAGGGTGACCATATTGTGGATGCAGTAGATATCAGTGGCTAATCACTTATCCTTAGTATATGTTTATATTTACAGATAGTGATGGTTCCTAAGCAGGGCAAACATATGGAGAAGTTCTCCCAGGCACAGGAAGACATATTACTGTAGGCCCTCTGTGAACATGGCAGGCAAGTCTTTCTGACTGATAAGCTTGACCAGCCTTCCATGAAGATGTATATGACTGGACCTTGTAATTAATTTAGAGGCTGTCAGTGTTAATAGCAGATATACAGAGCAAGTGCACTCTAGGGTCGCTGATGTGATCCACAGTGCTCGCAACAAGGCAAATGCATTTGAACAGGACAGGATGGCTACAGGTGGGGATCTGCCTACACAGAACATCCTCAAAGACACGGAGGTGTTCCTGGCATCACTGTCTTAGTGGAGACTGACTGTTCCCTCATACCTGGTGGAGGACTGGACATTGGACCAGAATTTCATCCAACACCATGGATGTTTGTCGGGGATGCCTGAGGTGGGTATACTCTTGCACATGTATCATGTAGCATGACATACCATAGCCATTCACTCTCACATGTTGGATACAGCCATAGCCTACTTACAGGTACTACAGGACACCAGTTGCCATGAAATTCTGCACAAGGTCATGTGCTTAAATTCTTTGCATACTGTACAGCTGTTGCAGCACTAGGAACTGAAAATGTTACTAAGTAGTACTGATACAGTAGATGTTTTTCTTTCTGTTTTCACAGGTGATTCTATGTATGGGTCCTCCACCATGGATGTGGGCATGCCTGATGTCAGGAAAACATCTTAGCCTGACAATGATGGCAAGCAATACATAGTGCAGTCAGTGCCACAGGGCTCCTTTCAGATGCAATTTCTGTGGCAGACATCTTACCGATCCCTTTCACTGATGCAGCTCTATTGTCTGTGCAGCCCACCCCTCAGTCAGAGGTAACTGATGTAGGACAGGATTTGGATGACACAGCAGTGCAGGGCAGGTCTTCATCTCCTGCCCCCCCCCCCAAGTAACAATGGATGTTGTGGCTTTGACAATAGCAGGGACAGCAGAAGGAAGCAGTGTGACAGTTGCTAACAATGCCTTGGGTCCTACCCTGTGCCCAGGTTTAGTATCTGCATGGTCATTATATAACATCTGTGCAGTTACAGGTTGATGCTATTGAACAGTGCAGTGCACGTGTGTGGGCTGCAAGACAACATCAGATCTCTTTACCTATACAGCTTATGTTTTGAGAGTGTGCCAGGAGGGAATCTACATCTTCCAAGGGGGTGTCTGTTGCTACATGCCAGGGTTGACATTATTCATGTGGTCATCCCTCATCTGCCACCAGTAGGAAGATTCACTGTGGGACAGTTAGGGCATGGGCATGGCTCCTTAAAACTACTGCCAGTGATAAGGGCATTGCAGCTAGCCATGGCTGCCCCCACACATAAAAACATGCAAAAGAAAATATGAAAATGTTGTTGATTATTGCTGGGAGCCTAAACATGAAACTCCACTTCCTACAAGCTTTCCTCACCCTGGAAGATGTAGACATCTATGTAGTGTCTGAGATGGATTCATGTTGATCCATCAAAGGTAATTTCGATGAACACAAATAAACTGAAATTTGTTTGCTGAAACTGCCTTCAGCAAACATTGAAACATTTTTTTTGCAGGGGACATGTGGAGGGACACTCCCCACACCCCCCATAATTATATATACAAGTTTAAGTTTGCTTTACAGTGGAGATAAAGGCAATCACCACTTTTACTGAAGGTGGTTTCAGCAAACTGGCTTTGGATTCTTTCTGTTTGCTAAAATCACCTTTGACCGATTGACATGCAGCTGTCTGGGACATGGTTTAAAGCAGTGGAGAGTACTCCTGTTGGGCAGGGCTATAAGACCTTTCACACCTTTAGACCATCACTGCACAGGAGGAGGAAACATGTGGGGGTGTCTCAATGGTTTCAGATATTTGTCTTAGTCATTTGTTCAATAGGTTCCCTAGTGAGGGCACAATTCCCATCACCTAAGTAAACACCCAGTGCCCTCCATTGATCCCATAAGGCATACTCCTCTCACTCTGTGAACCTCAAACCATATATATCACTTCTGAAAGTAGACTCCTCCACCTTCAAATTCGAGTTATAAGTGAGTGTTTTGAATTTCTGCAACACACAGCAGAGCTAATTCATACGAGAATAAAGATTCCATAAAGAAATTCCAGCAAGAGGAGTAGTTTGTTCTTGGTAGAGTCTTAGACTAGGATTATTTTGACAGTGATCCAGAATTCCTATTAACTCCTGGTGCTTCTTCTAATACTCCCCTCCATGAAAGCAGATCACTCTATAAGATGACTGTCATAGGGAGCTAATTGCTCTCAGGACTTAGCCACTTTTTCTAAATCTTCACCCATGAGAGGCTCACATCAAGTCAGGTTAAGCAGCTTGATGCTCTAGATCTTACTCATGTCCAAATCATTATCAGGAAGGTCCCTTACCATACACTGGCTAACTATAGAACCCATGAAAGTCACAATGCATATCCACAAGAGCTGGACTCTCTTGGTATTAATCTCAATACCATCTTCCTAGTTGATTTCAACTATCGGTCTATTGACTGGGAAACTTGCACCACCACTAAAACACAAGGACAGAGATTTCTGGACTTTTTCAATACTAATCCCCTAGAACTATTAGTCAGACTAGCCCCTATAGTAAACAACATCTTGGACCTTGTCCTTAACAATATTGGTGCATCTTGCACCATTCCTTGCATATCATTGTCCATTATTAGGTCTGACCTTAAAGCTGTTTCATTCAAAATAAAATTGAAACCAGAGACCCCCCACCCATGGTACTTCTAGAAACTTTCTAAGACAAACTGTCTTCTCCTAAGTGAGAAAGTCCGACTGGGTATGAGCCCATTTTCTGTGGAGGCTCAGGGATAAAAGCTCCACAGTACACATTAAACAAAACTAAAATATTGAACAATGGTTACAAATATTAAGACAATAACAAAGTAGTACAATTTGTGAATACGATAAAAGAAAAATAAGCAAAATATAAGGCAAGCAATAAAGTTGACCATGCATTATATACAAGACAGAACGGAGCTCCTAATATGCATGTTACATAATGATGCATGAAAAATATATAACAGAATAAGTAATAGGCTGTAAAAGCCATATACATTTTCCTGGCAGGAGAACTAGATAGTAACTTTCAGTCATAGATTCTGGGATAGATAAAGAATACAAAGAAAGGACATTAGAATCTTAAAGAATTAAAGTGAGGTGAGGCTAGAAAGTAGGTAAAACAGGAAGATAAGTAGGACAGATCACGAGAAAGTTTATTAAGAGTCAGGAAGAAGGGAATAGAAAAGAGAACTAAGATGGCAGGGAGCATGGGCAGACCCAGTTATTGGTTAGATGCTCTTTCAGCCTGGACTTGAAGGAATAGTAGTGGGTATAAGTCTGACTGCTTCTGGAATGCTATTCCATGATTTGGCAACACAGTGAGAGTACAGACTAACCCCGTTAGATCTTTGAGGTTTGTAACTAGATAATAGATACTTGTGAGAGGAACGTAGGTCATGAGATGGAATATAGTGTTGGAGTAATGATGATGTAGTTTGTGAAAATGAGGAGTGGTACAGTAATTTGTGAGTTGATGTTAGTTGATTAAAGGTAAGAAGGTGAAGAGGTTTAAGCCAATTTAAGAGCTTGAGAGCAGAGCAATGGTGAGAGTAGTGGGCTTGTCCTGTGGCAAATTTCACTGTTTTACTATAACTATGACTAAGTTTTACTTTGAGGGAAGAGTGAAGACTGGCTAGAATAGGTGAAGCATATAGAAGGGGGTAAGAGACAGGTGGTGGCAAGGGTTACTCTTGTGGAGTTAGAGATGAATTTCTTAATCCTATACATCATGCCCAGTTTTTGATTATTTTTTTTTATGATGTTGCTGATATGTAAGTTAAACGAGATTGTTGTCAATAGTTACACTTAGCAGTTTTGTATGTGAAACCACATTGATTAAAGTATTGTTCAGAGAAGTAATAGCAAAGTTAGAGGCATCTGGAGAAAATATTTTTTTCCCAAACATCTTTATTAAATGTTCACATATGACAAAGACAATCTTACAATTATATAAATGAAAAACATACAAAATTATACCACTTTAGTTGCAAACAGTTTACATCACTTATAAACCATCCAATCATTGTCAGTTAAACATTTTATGGCTCATTCAAATCCTGCCTCTTAAACCTTGTTCCTGCTCTGCATATATTGTTTCCACAATTCCCATTGTTACTATGTAATTTGATCCTTCCCTTTTCTAAAGATCCCAATTCCAGTTGTTTTATCTCTGTTACTATATTCACTACTTCTAGTAAAGTTGATCTAGACTTTGATTTCCATTTTCTAGTAATTGCTTCTTTTGACAGCCACCATAATTAGACTCAGCAAGGCTTTATCATGTCTAGGCAATTCTAATTCTGTAGCATAACTAAAAAAAATCATCTTCCCAGTCAGTCCAACCTGCTCACCCAGCATCTCTGACAGAGCAGTCTGCAGGGAATCCCAAAAGTCTGCTAGCTCATTACACTCCCAAAAATATGTTCTCAGCTACCACTTTCTTGCCCATCACACCTCCAACATTTGCTATCCACCTGAGGAAAAACTCTTTGGAATCTACTTGAGGTATAAAAATAACTATGTAAACACTTCCAGGCAAAGATCCTAAATCGTCTAGACTTTGTTGCATATTTGGGAGATATACATATACCCCCATTGTCTCTTTGTGAAATGCTTATCCAGTCTCTTTTCCCAATCCTTTCTAAGCTCCTCTGGTTGATTCTTATAATTATCATGCAATATTTTATATGCCTTACTAATTATTCCTAGAATACTCCCTGCTATTTTATGAATATAATACGCTATATGATTTTGGTTGTTCTCTTTAATAGTCTGCATCCAAAATCCCAAATTCTCCTTATTTCTTGAGCTTCCTCCATGTATCAGCATCATTCCTTTCCACTTTGAATTATAGTTTTCTGCTTGTGCTATGTATAAGAGTCTTAACTGTATTGCTCTTCCCTGCCCAGATAAAAAATTTCAACTCTTTTTAATTGCTATCCCCAACTTCTCCTCCAGTTGATAAAAGTACACCTGACTTGGGTATAAGACTTAAGGGACTAAAAACATTTTAATGACTTGTATCTTAGTATCCATATCCATATCCAAATAACAAAACTTCCAGTTTCTCAATTTTTGTATTATCTTCTATTTAGTCTCTTCCCACATATCCTTAGCTGCCACCACAGAGTCATTTCTAATCCATACTCCTAAATACTTCATTTTATTATGTCCCCATAAATATGGATATTGTTGGACCAATTTGTGTGTGGGTAAATAATTTACCGCTATTGCCTTTGTTTTAGCTTCATTATTTTTCTATCCAGAGAAGATCTGAAACTGTCTTAAAATGTTCCACAACACTGTAATGTCCCTTTCTGGCTTTGCCAAGTATAAAATAATATAATCTGCAAATAGGGCCAGTTTTTCCCAACTACCATACCAATTATATCTTTGAATTTTTAAGTCCCTTATTTTCTTTGCCAATGGTTCTAAATATAATGCAAACAACAAAGTGGAAGTGAACAACCCTTTCTGGTTCCTTTACTCAAGCAGAAATTATTGGAGAGGACCCCACCCACTTTAATTTGCACCGCCGATCCCTCATACATTCTTCTAATCAATTGTATAATTGTATCAGGGAAGCAAATGCTTCCATTGCCCTACTTATGACTCCCAGTCTACTATGTCAAATGCTTTCTCTGCATCAAGACCCACCATTAAAAGTGGTACTTTCTTACATTTTGCTATCCTTTGGATCATCAATGTTCTGTTAATATTATCAAATGTTTGCTCCCCCTCCACAAAACCACACTGATCCATATCTATCAATTTTGGTATCACTTTTGCCATTCTTTTAGCCATTACAGACATAAACAATTTATAATCATTGTTTAGTATTGAAATGGGCCTGTATGAAGCTGGATCTGATGGATCTTTACCCTCTTTACTTATTACCATTACCACCACCTTCTTCCAGGATGCTAGTACTTCTAAACTTCTCTAAACAACTGTTAAACAAAACCTTCCAGATATTTATCAGTTTTTTCCACTCTGAACTTCCAAACTTCCACAGGAATACCATCTATTCCTGGAGACTTTCCTGTAGATTGGTTATACATAGCCATTTTTATCTCATCTCTTCCTATCCTAACTGTTAGTAATTGAGCATTATGTACCTCTAACTTTGGCATATTTAATTCTTCCATAAACATTTCCATCTGTACCTTTTTTTATTTCCATATTTCTCTGCTTTATACAAAAGCTCAATTTTCAAAATATTTCTAATACTTTTACAGGGTCTCTTGTTATCTTCTTTGTTATAGGCTCCCTAAGCTTGATGACAGACCGTTCCACTTTCTGTTGCCTGAATCATTGTGCTATACGTTTTTGTGCTCTAGAATTATTATCAAAAAATAGTTGCTTAATAGCAATCTTTCTAAACTTGTGCATATTATTGAGGTAATCCTTTATTTTCTGTTCAGCATTCTGCAGTTGCTTCTTTTCTTGTTCTGAGAGATTCCCCCTATTTTGCAATACTTTAACATTTGTCAATCCCTGTAAATAATTCTTGTTACTGTTTAGCCATATCTCCCTTTCTTTTATTTACAACCTAGTTTTAAACTCCACTTTAATTTTATACCACTCCTTACCTATGGTTTCAGAGGATAATTCTATCTTCTCTAGTAGCTCCTAAATTAATTCCACAACCCATTCCTTAAATTCCTCTCTTTTCAACCAATAGGTGAGAAAGCACCAGTGTCTCATTTTTATTTCATTACCCTGCATTTTTATTTTAGTTATTATTGGTGCATGATCTAAAATAGTTATTGGGTGTGTTTCAAGACCTTCAATAAAATGCACATGTTCCTGTGAGATATAAAATATATCTAGCCTAGCCCAGCTTTTGTATCTCGGTGAGTAATATGTAAATTTACTCTGAACTCCTAGTACTGAATTCACATCTTCCATGCCAAACAATTTCATAAATTTCTTCAAAAATCTACTCTCCTTTGTTATATTTTCTCTTCTAGGCCCGCCAGACACATCTTCACTGTTGCAAACCAAATTCCAATCTTCACCTGTAAGTAAGATTCCTTGCTGAAAGCTGATTATTTCTCCCAGGATTTCCTTAAGCTCCATTATAGTAGTTTTAGAGGGGGGTGTACATGCATGCCAGTGTAATCCTCCTCCCATGCCAGTAGCCCCTTAGTACTATATGTCTTCCATTATTATCTTTTTTCCTCTTCTATCACTATTGGAGCTCCTCTTGCAATTAATATAAGTAATCCTCATTTCCTTTGCCCCAGATATTCTGCTGAATAACCATCCTAAAAACCTTTCTTTATCAAATTCACACATTCAGTTCTTTCCAGGTATGTCTCCTGTAGCATAGCTATTTGCACGCTACATTTTTTAATATAGTTCACTACTCTTTCTTTTTTATATTTTTCTGTAAGACCATTCAGACTGAAAGACATTACAGAAAGCATCATTTTCTTATAGAGTTATTATTAGAACCTTTTATATATAAAACTGCTCTTTTTCTGAATGTCTAGTTCCAACTTTCATGTTACATGTATATTCTGTTCGCCAGGTTGGTCTTTTATGCAGTTGTTTCATGTCATATCCATTTGTGCCTATGTCACATCTTACATAACTTTTTGTTTTTTGAAAGCCCTCAAACAGAACAAACACCCCCCCAAAATCCCTCCTAAAACCTATGAACTTAACAATAACATACAAAACTATGTACATCTTCAAATATTGAAGTTGTTATTTCCTAATAAGAACAGAGGTTCTAAGTTGATAGCTACACGGACAGGCTAAAGTTAACCAAAATGAAAGGTTAGTCATGCTAAGATGCATGGTACAGCCTGTGCTATTAGTAAGCGCTATTTGATTGTGTATATCTTTATAACTTTCCCAGTTGAGAAAAAACTTGAATGCTTTCAGTAAACACTTTCTCCAAGCCATTTCTCATTATCAAAGTATCTTCTAGTGACATGCAAACCAGACACAAAACTGCTAATGGTACCTTGTTTTATAGTTTTTTCATTGCACTGCCTACATTTCTCAAAACTGAACAAAGAAAAAAGAGAGAAGAGTGAGAAAGAAACAAAAAAAAACCTGTTTATATATATTAGTATTCTTTTGCATTATCTTTAAATCTGTCACACCTGGGAAAACCCTAATTGTTTTCAGGAACATTATGTCCTAGTCAAATTTCTCTTCTTTTTCTTCTTTTCCCTCAGCCAACTCCCTTCCACACCACCACACTTTCTCTCTCTTCATTCTATCGTCCATGGGGGGCATGAAGAGAAGAGAAATGCTACTTAGCAGTATGCATGCAAGTATTGCTAAAAAAGCATTATAATATTCAGTATTTGTTTTTTTTTTTTCATTTACTTGCTCTAAAAAAAAGTCCTTAATCAGTCATTTTCCCATACCAATAATGTTTTTTATCATTACATTGCCTATGTTTCTTGTTGGTGAGCCAAGACTCAGTGGAATTGAATGCTTCTTGCATTAAACTCTATAGATGAGAGAGAGTCCTGGCATGGCAGATTAATGTAGAGTCATCAGCATATTGAATGAGGGTAGCTTGTTTTGTGGCAATATTAAGATGGTTAATAAAAATTTTGAAGAGAAATGGACCTAGTATTGCCTTTCTGAGTCACAAGCTTATTGGCCTATAGTTAGAGATTTTTAACATGTTTCTTTACAGGGTTACACATTGCTACAGGATTTCATTTTGGTTAAATTGTCAGTAAGTGTAATGTTAAACAGGTATAGCTGCATCTGAAACATAGCTAGTACTATTTGTAGGTATGACTTATGTCAAGATATAAGGTTAAGACAGGTTGGTAGGAACAAATGATTAAAAAGCGGGGGAGACGTTGGATATGTTTTGGGTATACTGTGATGTATCAGAGCACTCATGAGGGCTTAGTACAGGAACATAGCCAATTATTTTTTTAGATAAGCTTTAAGTAATGGCTTAAAGTGGTTAGTGGATGAGATTGAGAGAATGGAATTAGGAAGGGAGTTCCATATACGAGTTATATAGTTGGAAAATAAAGATTCTCCTGCAGTGTTGTTGGCCTTGGAGATGGTGAGTAAGTTCTTGTTGTTAGAGTGTAGTGGTCTCCTAGAACTGTCCAGAAGGGTGAGATTTTGTAGTGCAAAATATGCTATCATCCTTATTATAACGTGTAAAATGAATCTAGTCCATGAAGGGGTAAAGTTAAACACCATGTGGGTCGAGAGACTTAGCTAGGCTTAAAATGGCCCTCAAGGGTAGACAGCCTACAGCTAACCTATCAACCTATAATGAGATATGGCTGAGCATACTATTAGGTCAAGAAATTTGGACAAAACCAAAAATAAGGGGGTGGAGGCAAAGCCCCAACAATAGGGAAACGTTTATATATATATATATATATATATATATATATATATATATGTATGTATATATTGCTCTTAAACTTTGAAATTTGCTAGAATGAAAAGGTCTGTTATCATACATTTTCTGAAGTATATGAATTCTGAAACTCCAATGGCTGTCATTATTCAGTGACTTCACTGATTTGCTAGAAAACCTCAAATTGTTTAAGGAACAGACCAAAATATTAAGACAAAAATCTATAGACATTCTGCGAAAATTAGGCAGCTGAGAGCTATGAAATGTTCGGTGAAGTAAAAATGAAGCTGTTAAGTTACTACTCCAACAGTCATTTCGTAGAAATAAATACCGAATAACTGCATGGCTCTCAACGTCCCAACTCCAGAATATGGAACGGGAACACTACCTTTCCTAATATGGAACACATATACTAATAGCTTCAGCTCGGAAGCTCAAATGATTTGTGTTACAACTTTATAATTACAAAAAAGTTCTTTTGATGATTATTTTACTCTGAATTTGTTAGAGGCCATTTTAATGTGGAACAATGAGAAATATGGACTTAGATTCCCAGTGAGGAATGTTTTTTTGCAATGTCTGTAGTAGACTTCAGAGGTGTAAATAACATAGTTGAGACACCATTACAGTAGACATTTCTGATTGAAGTGTCTAGGGACATCCCGACTTGACATCTATTACGCCCAATGACTGTATAAATTTTAGGATAGGTTCCCCGCCTTTATATTATCATGTTGCCAATAGGAGAGCCCTAAAATTGTCTGACTACCAATCATTTCGTTATGGGCGGGAACTTGTTTACTATCTCTGTCAAGTACCTGTTTGGAGAAAGCTAGCGAGCGAAAGTTAACAGAAAATAATGTTCTTTCGTTTATCCTTCTATTGTTACTTGGATATACAGATCTAGAGGTATATTCGACTGCAAGGGGTCATTTTTATTATTGAATACTTCTGGAATTATGTGTTTCGCTCGCTGAACTGTGCTGTATCCGTGTTGCAGTACAGGTTGTGAGTAGCGCGTTCTCATTTACACCTGTTGCTTTGGCTAAAACCTATTGCAAGGTGGGGCGGCTTGGGAATGGAAAATCGTCCGTAGTGATTGCCGTGTGCTGCTGAATCATTTTATGTGAGCTAACCAAGTAGGTATGTTAACGTAAGGATCCTACAGTGAAGTGGTTCTTTCGGTGACTGGATTGTGCACGAAAAACATTTTTTTTCCTGGGTAGATGGACATTTGAAAACGTGCAGGTTAAATACTTCTTTTGCCATGTTACGCCTTTCCCCGAGGTGCAAGTGAAATATTTTTTTGCTGTCTGAAACCCGTATAACTGTAGGAAAATCTGCTTATGTTTTGTGGATGTTGTCAATAATAGTATGTTCTTAGTTTCATACTTCCATCATCTATACTCTCTGTAAGCGGAGCAATAGATAGCAGGCTTTTTTTTAAATGCTGTGGAACTTTTTTCGTTACACTCAAGATGCAGAATATGCATTTATTAACATCTCTTGCATACGGCTATTTTTGTTTTTTTAGACTAGTTTTGCTGTTGAATGCAGGATTTCTGCACCTTTGTCTTGTGTTTTAATGTGTTTGAGTATAGACTCCTGTTTGATTCATTGGTTTCGCCTACTCTAGCTCCGTGCCATTTTTAAGCCAATCTTTTTACAAGGTAAAAACTGAAGACTGCTTTATTGCAGCTTGTGCTTCTGTCTAGCAATTGTTAACTCCGAGGTTATTTGTTGTGGCTGTTTCCATCTGCTTTCCTATATTTCTCTTTGTTTACCACATGTTTTTATCTCGACGGGCGTCATGTGGCTCTTCTCTTTCTTTCTTTCTTTATAACCATTAGCTTGCGTTCAGCCCTTCACTTTATCCCATTTGACCACCGACATTTGCTTGGGTTGGGTGCACCAAGTATTGTCTGATGACCAACTGAACTGTTAGCTTCAGCACTTGGTGCTGTTAAGGAAATGATGAGTTCAAATGAAAGTGACAGTAGTTTTGTACAGTTTGATGGCTGTTATGAAAAATCTGAAACTTGGCATGGCAAACGAGCGTCCTTCAAAGCAAGAGTAGTTTTTCATGATAGTACCTAATTTGGGTCTCACTGAGCTGAAATTGTAGTAGTTTTGTTTTTGTATTCTATTAAAATTATCTCAAATACAGTATGCTGAATTTATGTAACACTAAAGTGAAAGATTGAAAATTGTCCAGTAGGATGTCAGGTCTTTCTGTCATTTTACTAGGCAAGGTAAGGAGCATCTTCTGAGATGCTGTTTAAAGTATGGAAAAAACATACAATTTATTCTTATTAAAAGCTGTTTTATTTAATATCCATTGCTGTTACAGCACAGTGGCTTGGTGTTTAAAGTCTCTTGCAGTTCCAAGCTTTGGTAATTGTTTGTTTGGGTTTTCTCCACGCTCTCCTGATTCCCACCTTCCAAAAAAAAAAAAAGCACGTTAGTTGATGGTGATGGGCCACTCTAAAGTGATATTCTTATGTTGCATTTATCCGTTTATCCTTGTTGCTGAAAGTGTTCTTTGAGGAGCTATTCACTTACTTTTTAAAATGTATTCTTCTGTTAACTAGGTAACTGCATGCTGTAATTCTTTGTGTGCTTCTTATCAGATTAGCATTTAGCTAGCCTGTTTTGTAGTGTATTTGAGAACATACATGACTGTAATAGTGATTAATATGTTTTAAAAATAATTGCAGCATAATCTGAGAAGTAAGGTATAATGTATGACTGCCCGAATGGAATTAGTTGAGAGCATGTTGTAAATTATGTTGTATCTTTTGGTCTTGACTCTTCAGTTTTTGAAGGAAAATGGTGACAGTGCAGTGAACTTTATGCACCCCACCACTGTCTGCAAATTTTTTTTTTTTTTTTTTTTGAGAAATGCTGCAAATGTCACAGACTTTCTTAGATGGTGATTATTTATGTTTTGTTCACTGTTTGTCCAGCTGGGCTGTTGTGATGGGGGCGAGATGTGTGGGAGAAAAGGGTTGTACAAGTTGTAAACAAACTACAGATTATGAGTAGTAAAATAAAGCAGTTATTGTCACCTGTTTGGGTTTATTCTAAATATGGGTTTATTCTAAATATATGGACCGTCACACAGCACACATTTTGTTGTAATATTTCATATGGACTACAAAAAAGATTGATATTGGTATTAAAACACTCCTGTGCATCTACAAAGGAAGTAATGAGTGTATATGTGCACACACATTTATGTATCTATGGAGAGAGTTCATTTGAAGAGTTGCTAGTCTATATAAGTCACCTGTTGTTTAATAGGAGTTTACAGAATAAACAGACCTTTATTTTGTACTGCTGCATACTCAGAAGTGTACCAAAGTGTATAAAATATCTCTGTAATATGCACACTTGTATTTACTGTGTCTGGTAGTCTGATAAATTCATTGTACTCTGACCAAGCAGTGACACACCTAAAAGGAATTTTGTTAATGGCATAGATGGTGTTTACAAGAACTGGTTCCAGTTGTTGTCTACAAAATCTGTAAACAAGGCATCACTGTAAGCATGACTGTAACTGCAGCAGTTAATATTGATAATGAATTTGCCTGCCAGTCTTGGGTTCGTAGATGGGATTGTGTCCCTCTATGAAATGATGGGATAGAAGAGATAGTTTGAGTGAGTAAGGATTTTTATAATGGTTGTTACCAGAAGTAACTCTATACAGTTCTGTATCACTGAAAATGAGATGAGAATCAGAACAAGTGTCAGGGTGTATTGAAGCCTGCCTGTAACTTGTTTTCAAACCATCACTTGGGTATTGCATACTATATTACCTGGTAGTTGAGTGAGTCTGTGTACAGGCTGAAAAGCAAGAGCCCAAGTATTGCTCCCCAAGGGACACCTTTATGCCTTGTGAATTTGGAAGTTATTTTTTTCATTTGTCTAAATATTTTCTTCTTGTGAAGTAATTGTCAAAGCAGTTTAATGTGTCAGTCTGCCTTAAAAATACAGAAAATCGTACACAAGGTGTGTGTGCTCTAACAAGAGCAAGAGTAGACCTGCTACCCCTTCATCTTTGTCACTTTTGTTTCTAATTTGATATGTAGCTGTAAGCATGAGGCTGTGTTTGTGAAAATTCACTTTTAATGGACTTTTCTGCTTCATTTTGGTTAGATTTTTTTCTATGTACACCACTGTTCTGTACCTTGTAGATGGATACACCACTGTTCTGTACCTTGTAGATGGAGCATGTTTCCTGTATCCATAGTGCTCTCAACTTTCTTCTTTCTTTGCTTCTTTGGCATTCATTAAATCTGTTGCTTTTTGCTAATAATGTACAGCGTTTAAACTTAATGTTTTCAGTGAGTTTTTAAAATGGATGAATATCTTTTTTGTTTTGAAATTTCATTTCTAGTTTTGGGATTGTATGCCTGCTTCTGATTTAGTGCAAGACCCCCTTTCCAGTAAACTTTTTATACAATATGAGAGACGGTGAATAATTTTAAATAAGTGCTTAATGTACTTTGTGTGCATGTGATATCTGTAAATACATTACAGGTGTATGTATAATGTCTACACATGTATACATCTCTATATGTTTATCATGTGTGTTGGTATACACATGTATAATGTGTATTTTTGTAAAATACACAACTTCTGTATTCAGTTTTCTATGTTACCTAATCAAATATTGAAGCATTGGCACCAGTATGTTACAAAAACCGGACTGATTTAATTGTCTTCTACAACTCCATCACTTGTCTGAATCTGGCCGTCTTCCACAACTCCATCACTTGTCTGCATCTGGCTGTCATGAGTCTCATTATCTTTGATTGTGGTGTGGGGTGCTCTCTTTAATGTTTACCTAATTGATAATCGAAGTCGCTTCATAGCGTGGAGTTCATTGCTACCATTCTGTCTAAATATCTTGGTACTGTTTAGTAGCAGGATCTTGAATTTGTCAGCTCTGAGTTTGATTTCATAGGTAGATCTGTCTGCAACCCCTTTTCCTATTTTTGCACATAGGGTCAGGGTGTTGGTGACAATCATCTAGAGCCAAGGTAGATAACTTGAGCATTTTTGGTGGTTTCTTTTCATGATTCTTAGAATGGAAACAGGATTTTAATAGCATGGATATCTGTCTAGTTTCAGAAAAAAGTCCAGGAACTCTTGTTTCCTGTTTTAGATGGTAATTTTTGTCTCTGAGTCAGCACAGAACACGAAGAGGTCAGATATGCATTTCTTAAGTAGGGTGGTTGGGTTAAACCATGTTTCTCTTTTTAAAGCTAATTACAATTTATGTAATTGTTGGAATTTGGACACCATAGAGTAAAGGCTGTCTAATATATGATGTTTCTGTAAAACAGACTGATTGGTAACACTATTTTTGAATGCACATCTTCTTAGGAGAGCCTGTTCTGTCACCATTTGCAGTTCTTTGGGGAAAATAATCGACTGTCCAGGCACCTTTTTCTTCAGACTGACACTTCTTTGCTAAACACCTTTGTGTGGCAGACTTTTTTTTTCTTTTCTCATTTTTAATATCTTTATTGAGTTATCACTTAAGACTGAGGTAAATATGGTATGTTTTCTTTTTTACAAATGTATATTAATATATTCCCAGTTCCAAATGTGTATAACATATATATATTCTTTTGTATATGTATCATCAGTCCAGTTTTACATAAATTGATCAATTTCTCCCTTCCCTTAAACCTCACTTCTCCAAAACATTATTTTGCATGTACTGTTCCTACAGTTTCCATTTTTTCTATGTAATTTGATCCCACCCCTTCCTAAAGATCTCCTTTCCTGTTTTTTTTTACTTTTGTTCAAATGTTCAGTACTTCAAATACAGTTGATTTACACTTCAATTTCCATTTTCTAGTGATTGCTTTTTTTTGTCAGACACCAGAATTAAACTCAACAAGGTAGATTTTTATATTTCATGACTATCATTCAATGTCATGCCCCAGGTTACTATTTGGTTATATAAAGGAACAGCATTATTTACTTGAGTGAAATTATTGATGTTTGTATATGGTGACACTAATACAGAAAAACCTTGCTTATTCTCACGTGATAGTATTTAAGCTAAAGCTGACTTCTAATATGCATTTTTTTGTTCTGAAAATGGCCTAACAGTACATACTCTGAATGTGTCTAGCTCTTTTTCTGCCTCTCCCCAATTTCCCCCACTCAGTCTTTCCAGAGTCCTACAGTATCCCTACTAATCATTTGTTAACAGATGTTGTTAGGACCATACGCCATACTTACACACACACATTATGTTTATAACTGCTGTTGCAAGTCCTTGCAGATTTTACCTTTGACATTTCGTCTCCGTTATTACTTAAATATCTCCCTCTCTTTACCATCCATTGTAGTAAGTTATTGTGCACTGCACCAGTGTGCTTAACTTAAGATTGGATTCTACATTCTTAACCATCATTCTTGTTGGTTGAATATAAGTTGTCTGTCAGTCTGTAAGTAATAGTGTCTACTGGTTATTTCCTGGTTGGTGCTGATAGGTTAGTGGGTGCTGAGTAAGGAATTTGTTTGGTTATGATTTTAACCTGGAAAAGTCCAGTTTCTAGACAACCACTTTTTGAAATATAAAAAATTGTTTGGCGCTTGTATTTCATTGGTATTTTTGTTTCCTTATCAGTAGTGATGTACACAAGTTAATATAATAGGAACGTGTGGACTCTGCATATCCTACCTGTGTTTTGGCATTTCTGAGTACTGTTCTCCCATTTCTTTAAGTCATGTGGTAGGTGGATTGTTGACTCCGTCTGTAGTAGTGTGTGTGTGTGTGTGTCGCAGTATATGTGTGACACAGAAAGGCTTGGCAATCTACTTTCATTCCCTACTTGCCAAGTAAACTCTGGATGGCATCGGTTTTTCATGGGGTCACTGTAGAATCTGTAGCTTGAAAGCATTCAATGTAGTGTGTGTGTGTGTGTGTGTGTGTGTGTGTGTGTGTGTGTGTGTGTAGGTATGTTTTCCATGTCATTGTGACAGCTCAATCATTGCTGAAGAGGGTCCACAGGTAAATCCATTTTCCTGGTTAACAAATTTAAGTTAAAAGTCGTTCACTTTATTTTAAATAATTTGGTAAGAAAGAGTTGCTCCTTTTGGGATCATTTTGCCTTTTGGCCAGAGTAAACTGAACTCTTAAAAAAAAAAGTGTGAAATATTATGAATCCTAATATTTCTAAAATTTGAATTCTGATTTCAACAAGTAACTACATTTCAAAACTTGATGTAAAGTGTTTTCACATTCATCACTGTTGCTTAAATTCAAAACACTTGGTGATTGCCCAGTACCAACCTATGAACCTATCTGCCCGAAGGCATATATTAGCCCAGCCACGTTGTGCGGTATTCACCGCCCCTTTAGTAGTTCCCTAGACCCTTGTACTAGCAGCTAGTACCCTTGGCCCGTATCTAGTAGTGCTGTTGGTGTGATCCCCGGTGTGAACTTTCTGTTACCCATCCACTCATCAAGGTTCCTCTTGAAGAGTGATAGTGAGGGGCTCTGTCTTATGTAGATCGGGACCCTGTTCCATAGTAAGAAAAGTCTCTGTGAAGGGAATCGATCCCTCCAGCATGTTCTATTCATTGTTGTGTTGAGGTTTATATCCCTAGAGCGTGTAGCTCGAGTAGATTTGGTTTTGCTAAGATGGAGCATGTTCAACAATTCTGGGTTGGACATGGCTCTGTACGTTAGACAGAGATCACCTCTGAGAAAGCGGTATGCAACAGAGAACAGTCTTAGCTTTTTCAATCGTGCTGCATAGGGCAACTGCTTTGAGGCCAGTAATCCTCTTGGTTAGGTACCTCTGTGGTCTCTCCAGCTGCTGGAGATGTCTAGCCAGGTACATTCCAGTTGGTGCATTGTACTCAATAATGGGTCTGATGAGGGAAGAGTAGAGGGGCACCATTACATACTTTGATCTTGATGCGAACCCTTTCATGATCAGATGGGTCACATAGAAGGATTTTCTAACTACTTTGGCAACATGGTTATCAAAGGAAAGCTGACTATCTACTTGGGTCCCTAGATCCCTTATTTCTTCTTCAGATTTCAGGGGATTACCTCCTATGTTGTAGTTTGCAGGTACTCTGTTTTTTCCATAGGGGATTACTACACATTTTTTTTGCATTTAGCTTGAGACCATGGCTTTGACACCATGCATCAGTCTCATTTGGGCCCTTCTGGGGGATCTCAATGTCGGCCGGAGACTCTGTTTTATAGCACCCAGTTTGCAGTCATCCGCAAACTTAGTCAGCCACAGCCCTTCTGTGTTTGGCTGTACTTCTGAGAAGTATATGCCAAACAGGAGGGGCCCCAGAACAGAGCCCTGAGGCACACTAATAGTTACTGGTCTGGATTCGGACATAGATCCCGCTACTCTTACTTTATGGGATCTGTCTGAGAACCATTTTGCGATCCATCTTGTGACGTAAGGGTTTATGCCTAGGCTGGTGAGCTTATCAATAATACCTAAATGGTATTACCTGATGCTGCAGTTACAGGCATAGTGCATCTACCCCCTAGCTTGCAATTATAGTTCATCATTTCTGATAACAAGCCCTCTTTTTTAATTTGAACAGGCACCTGGTAAATTGTCTAGTAGGGAGAGTACTTTGTGTGTTTCATAGCCTATTTGGATAGGATTGCAGGTTGGTGGAATGTGGAATTATTTTCTCTACAGGGTAGACTTGTATTTCTGACTTGCTTGAATGAAGTCATATTTTTGACAGTTTGATGCCTTTTGGGCTACATATCCGGTCACACTGGGTTTTTTCTATCGGGTTTAGGTCTAAGCTCTGGCTGGGCCAATCAAGTAATACTGTGGCTTACCAGTGATAGTCCCCCTCACCCCCAGTGGTTTTGGACTTCTGTTATATTGCTGCTTCTTATGCATTAGTATTGTATTGGCATTGGCTGTATGTTAAAGGTAGTTCAACACTCATATTATCAAAATTCAGCACTGTTGCTCTACTGTGGTGCTACCTTTAGTGTAGTTTTGCAACAGATTTGGAGGGTGTGTGGTAGGGGCAAAGTATTCCTAAAATGCTCTGTTCTCATCTTGTTAACTCCTGTTTTAGTGAGATGATGAGCTGTACTGAATCCATTAAAAAAAAAGCGCGTTACCCCATTCAGTCATAGCTACTCTGTAATTTAGCATACTTAAGATACTGAGCAGATTAAAAAACTGTTTTGCAAAAGTGTTTAACTGATGTATATACACAAAATATGTAGAATTGTATGTTAAAAAATTACTTTTTCAGTTAAATTGTACAGGTTTTATAATGTCCAAAAACTTAAATTATTTTTAGTTGCATTTGTTTTACCTCTGCAGCTCTTCAGCAGTTGTAATATGTAGGTGGCTGGCATTGATAAAGTTGCATTGCTTTTGTGCAAGCCTGTGTGATTAGTGCGCTGTTTGTTTTTATACAGCTAGACACAAACTAAACTTTGTACTGCAGACTGTGCTTCCTGTGGACATGGGTTTGTTACGTCACTGGGTGAGGCAGTTTCAATTACCTTTTGCATACTTTGCATCTTTACGGTCATTTCTTCCTTCACAGAGTAGGTTCTCATTGGCCTCCTCTTGAATGTGTTGAAGTAACTGAAGGTCATTTCATGAATCTTTAATTCCACGCATGCCAGCCAGCCAGAAAGTAGGATGTGAACTTCTCTGTTTTAAACTACAGATGCATTCTTTTCTTTCCGTTTTCACTGTTTGCTTCTCCAGCATTTTGTGTAGTGACTGAAATGGTCTAAAAGCGTGTACCTGTAGTACCTGTTTAACTTGCATATGCATGACTGTTAATAAACAGTCATTTATTTTCTGCGGATTGTAAGTAAAGTGTTTACAGGTACCACCTTATTGCTTGTATATTTATTTTTGGGTGACTGTTCAGTGTGCTGTTTTTAAGATGCACTAATGACACTTGCTTTGTTAACAGAAAAGCATACTTAAACATACTTAAAATCATGTAATGTATACTCGTCCTTTACTTGCTGTGCAAAGGATAAGCTTGGATATCTACGTGTGTGTGTGTGTGTACGTGTGTGTTTTTTTTTTTTGTTTTTCTTTTAATCTTAGTTTTGTTTAAGTTTGGTGGCATGTTCGTACAGCCTTTTTCAGTTGATCCTTTTCTCGTGTGAATTATGTGCAGATTTGTTGTAGGACAGTATCCTTAAAGTGAGGCAGGCAAGGGATTTTACTTGGTCATCTTCTCTCGGGGCAAATGTGTGTTTTTTTTTCTGTGTATAAGGCTTAGATGCTTAAGCCAGTACTGACGATCACTTTTCAGTTCGTATCCAAGAAATTATGCCAGTATCAAGTAGTCTGTTCAGCTCCTTTTATTTTATTTTTATCAGGGCTGGCTTATGCAGCTTTATCCTCACCCTTTCCTGGGAAAAAGGAGTGTTTTATGTCAGCTTGCCTAGTCAAATGAATAAGATTCGAAGTTTTTTTTTTCCTTCTTTACAGATGGTCACTTAGGGTCATAGTCATCTGACTGTCCAAAAGTAAGGGGCTCGGACTACTTTTATAGCATGGTTTTGTGAGATATGGCATTTTCTTGAGGTGTGGGTATGGCCAACTTTCCTCTCTCCTGGGAAAAGGGAGGGGTTGTGAGCACTTGGGGGCACAGACGGTGGTGCTAACATCTTGCTAGAAACTGGGAGACTCCTGCGTGTGCTTCAGAGGTTGGGCAGGTGTGGAGGGAATCCCCCATGTGGAAGTGAAGGGACAGCTACTCTTCTTTCCCACCTTTTCCTTATGCCTTGCTGGGTGCATATTTTAGGGTTTGGGGGAAACTTAGTCGAAAACCTCAAACCACCCCGATGGCTGTCTGATGGTTCCCTCCTTGCTAACCCTGACCCCAGTGATGGTGATTGAGTGGGTTAATTTGCCATGGATAGGATTGATGATTAACAGACAGCAGGAATGAAGAGTGCCAAGAAAAAAAATTGGAGCAGTATTACATTATCGCATTGTTTGGGTTCAAAGTTTTGACATAATTCATGTTGATTTACAGGCTGGTGGTGGGCTTTGGCGAGGAAGATGTACTTTTTCATGTTTGGCTGAAAGTAGAGAATTAGTCTTTAATCTAGTTTCATCTTGAACATGCTTTAATGAGTGGTTTATTTACTCATTTTAAAATTGAAAGCAGAGAGGTGGACTTATTAGTAGTCTTTTCAGCCATTTCTCTAGTAACTGAAAGTGTTACAAAACAAGGCATATCTTACTGAACACGCATCTTTCAATGAAAAGCATTCAAAATTTTGTGAATTATAAATAAATACATCAGCACTATCCTTAATTATATTAATGTGGGAAACATTGGCACAATGTTCAACATCCATTGAACTTGAGAGTTTTTCTCGGGTTAGTAGCATAAGTATAGAGAAATTAAAGTTTTACTTTGATAACAAGGTTGTAGACAACAGTGTCTGACAAGTGAGATACAGTTGTACAGAACATTAATAATTGAACAGTAGCATTTATTAGTGATTCATGAACATCCTTTCCCGTTTTCTACTTGGGAAAGGGGAGTTGTGTTGACTGTTGGTACTTCTCTTCAGAGACACTCTCCTGTCTTCCTAAACAGTTATGCTTCATTGTCACGAGGCCTTCTGTGGTGCAGTCCATCCATCTCTTGGCTGGATATTCTTATTTCCCGTTTCTCTAAATCATCTTCTGTTTTCCTGCATATGTGACTGAACTACTGCAATCTGTTCTCCTTGACCTTTTCTTCATTTGAGGGTATTCTCATTTTTGCTTCAGCGTCCTTATTTTTTCATCTGTCCCCCAGTGTTCATCTTACTTGCCTGTCTGGCACTTCATCTCCATCACCTTAAGCTTCCTCAGCTGCTCTACCCTCCTTGCTCAGGTTTCTTTATCATACAGAAGTGCTGGTCAAAGCAGTGTTTCATGCTCCTTATTTTTCAGCTTCTTTTGCATTCTTCTGTTACACACGACCCTGACACACTGTGTGACCTTTCTGCAGCATTCAAGCTTTGAGCGCCTCAAGCAGGCTTCCTTCCTTCCTTCTCAACCTGCCCATTGAGGATACGTGAAGTTGTTAACCTGTTCCACTGTTTTACATTTCTGTTTCATAGGTTCATAGGTTCATAGGTTCATAGGTTCATAGGTTTATACTAGGCTATCTGCCCTAAGGCATTTATAAGCCTAGCCCAAATTATTGTGGCTTACGCCACCCCTTATATGAAAAAATACTGTGCCCATTAGTTTGTTGTGCCTCTGTCCAGCAGTGACCCAGAGATGATTCCGGGTAAACCTCGATCTCCCATCCACAGGTCTAGATTTCTCTTGAACAGAGTCAGCGAGGTGCTCTGCCTCACATGGACCGGGATTTTATTCCACAGCATAGGGAGTCTCTGAGTGATAAATCTATCCCTCCAGCACGTCCTATTTATATCCGTGCTAAGGTTTAAGTCGCTTGCTCTAGTGGTTTTGGAGGATTTGGATTTTTTGAGGTGGAGCATGTCCATTAATTCCGGGTTGGACATGGCCTTGTATGTCAGGCACATGTCACCTCTGAGCAGACGGTATGCGACTGAATAGAGCTGGAGTTTCTTCAATCTGGCAGCATATGACAGATTTTGGAGTCCCTTTATCCTTTTGGTGAGGAACTTTTGGGGTCTCTCCAATTGCTGCAGATGTCGGGTGAGATACATCCCGAATGGGGCATTGTACTCGATCATTGGTCTGATAAGTGAAGAGTACAGGGGAACAATGACCTCACTAGATCTGGATGTGAATCCCTTCATGATCAGGTGGGCAATGTAGAAGGTCTTTCTAACCACTTTAGCAATGTGAGTGTCAAAAGAAAGGCCACTGTCAACCTGGGTCCCCAGGTCCCTGATAACCTCTTCTGTGCTTAGTGGATTGCCACCTATATGGTAGCTTGGGGTTACCTTGTTTTTCCCGAAGGGTATGACTATACATTTTTGGCGTTTAACTTCAGGCCATGGCTCTGGCACCAGCTATCTGTTTCCGTGAGTCCCTTCTGAAGGATATCCGTGTCCGATGCACTTTCCACTATGGCGCCCAGTTTGCA
The DNA here is from genome assembly GCF_019279795.1 of Protopterus annectens. Lineage (NCBI taxonomy): Eukaryota > Metazoa > Chordata > Ceratodontiformes > Protopteridae > Protopterus > Protopterus annectens. Next base: position 1,107,186,301 of record NC_056741.1, read on the forward strand.
GTCATCTGCAAACTTTTCAGCCAAAGTCCTCCCATGTTGGCCTGTACTTCTGAGAAGTAGATGCCAAACAATAGGGGGCCAAGGACCGAGCCCTGTGGGACACCACTTGTGACCGGCTTGGAGTCTGACACAGCGCCAGCAACTCTAACCCTGTGGGTTCTGTCCTTAAGCCAGTTTGCAACCCATCTTGTGACATATGGGTTTACATTTAAGCTGGTAAGTTTTTCTACAATACCCGAGTGGGGTATTGTGTCGAAAGCCTTTGCAAGGTCAAGGTAGGCTGTATGGACTGCCTTTCCCTCATCGATGGCCTTGGTGACTATTTCGAAGAAGTCGACCAAGTTCAAAAGGCATGATCTTCCCTTGACAAAGCCAAACTGGGTCGGGTCCAATGTCTGCAAGTCCCCTATATCTTTGTTTATGAGCTCCATTATGATCCTCTCCATAGCTTTGCAGACTAGACTTGTTAAGCTTATGGGGCGGTAATTACCAGGGTCCGTGAGGCGCCACCTTTGTGGAGTGGGACCACAGTTGCCGTACGCCACTCCTTGGGCACGTATCCTGTGGTAAGGCTGAGATTAAACAGCTGCCTTATGTGCGGGTTTAATTCCTCATTTAGCTCGTGTAGCACACAGCCGGGGACACCATCCGGTCCCATTGATGCTGTGTTTTTAGCTTTAGAGAGAGCAGCTTTCACCTGCGCATTTGAGATGTCCGGGAGGCTACACTCGGCTGGGATAGTTATCTCTCCTTTAGGGGGGGGGGTGAAGTTTGCACTGAACCTGTCTGCCAGTATGTTGGCAATGTCTGTGGGTTCAGTGATTTTTGTATCATTTTGGACTAATTCTGAGCATATCTGTGAGTTTCCACCCAGGTTCCTAACATAGCTGAAAAAGGCCTTATGATTGTCCTTTGAATCCATGGCAATTTTTCTCTCAAAATTGGCCTTAGTTGATTTTATGAGTGCTCGTATTTTTTACTAATAATGATCAGGGGTGACTTCCCTTTTATGGATTTTGTTCTATCATGTAATAGCTTTCTCCTCTTATTGTAAAGTTTGTTAATGGCTGGGGTCCACCAGACTGGACGTTTGCCCTTTGTGGAAAGAGTCTTGGTTTTATTTGGGATTGCCTGATCCATGCAGTCCTGGAGGTGTTCATAGAATGCATTTGTAAGGGCTTCCGCAGCTTGGGTTGTGGTTTCCTCTGACTCAGGGGCCTTGAAGGATACCACACCAGTCTTGAGTAGTGTGAAGTTTGCTTTAGAGAAGTTCTTCACTATGGTACTTTTTGTTTGGGGTGGGGGCGGATGTGGATTTCCAGTGAGATTAGTTTATGATCAGATCTCACCAATGAGGGATATACTTCGGTGTGGAGCATTTTGTCCCCATGTTTGTGACAATGAGATCTAGTATATTTTCTCCTCTCGTGGGAACAGTGACTAGCTGTTCCATGGCATTTGAATTTATGAACTCCAGGAACCGTTGGGCTAGAAAGTTAGGGCTTGAGTAATGTTCCCAGTCTATATTCGGGTAGTTGAAGTCACCCAATATGATGGTGTTTGGAGATACATTTATACCCTCCAGTGTCTTCAGGAAGGCTGTGTGGGGTTCCTGAGTTTGAGAGGGTGGCCTGTAGCATGCTACAATTTGTAGAGCAGTTTTGCCTATTGTTAGTTGCACCTGGATGGTTTCCGAGCTTCATGCGTTGCCACCAACCTGGAGGTGTGAGTATCCTTTATGAATATGGATACACCCCTCCTTTTGTGGAGTGGTCCGGTTTTGGAGCCGAACGCATGATATGAGGTAAAACCTAATAGTGCCGGGTGCTCTCAGGAGCCTTGAACCAGGTTTCAGTTACAGCACAGACATCGATGTTCTCCATACTGAGAAGGGCCTCGAGTGCGTGCATTTTGAGATTTAGACTTCTGGCATTGAGCAGCATTACCCTCAATTTCTTCCCATTTTTGTTTTCTAGGGTGGTAGGTTTAGAATTTGAGCCTTGCCTAAAAAATGGCACTATAGGGGTGGCAAGAGCCTTAGCCAATATCCAGAATCCCAGGGGTAACAGGTGCAAGCCATCCCTTACGAAGCAGCGTGGCTTGTCAAGCATGTCATCCCAGGCAGACAGACACTGGATCCCCTTTGAATGACACCAGACATTAAGCCAATTGTTAAAGCTGATCATCTTGTCTCTATATTGTGGCATCATTCTTGGTGAAGGAAGGATACTGCTCAGGGTTAGGGTCATACCTGCCTGGGCTACATAATCAGAGAGCTCCTCTATGTCTCTTTTCATCCAGTCCAGGGAGGTCGTCTCAGGTCGTTCACACCAGCATGGACAATGACTGTGTCATATTTGTACTTGCTGTGGAGTGACCCAGTGCTTGTGTTATGTGGCGGATTCTAGCGCCCGATAGGCAGCTTACTGTGACCCTCTCCTTGTTCAGCCTGGTGAGTGGGACGTCAGTGTGTCTGACTATGGAGTCACCTATGACAAGTATGTTTGGTGTTGTATTTGGCCTTAAGGGCTGTGACTGCTTTGCACACTGCTTTTGTGGTTTATGTGTTGCTTGTGGGGTGTCTTGAGGTAGCAGTTGTTTGGGTGTCTGCTTTGGAGGCCTCTGCTGTTTAGGTAAATTTTACTCAGAGCCTCCGAGTATGTCTTTGTGTGTTTATGTGTTTGATTCAGTGGAGTGGTAGCATTATGTGAGGCTGGTTTTGTGGTGTGTGTAGTTGCCTTCTCCTCCTGTCTGGTCTTGCCAGTCCTGAGTTGAGAGAGCTCAGCCTCCAGTTTGGCTAAATAGCTGCATCTCTACAAGTATTTGTGTTATGTGGGAGGAGGAGAGGGTTGTCTGTGTACATGAGGCAGTTATAACATTGCCTCAAGATTCCCAGATTCACCAGCTGGACCGGAGAGGAGATTGACAACTGACCTTTGGACATGCTAGAATAATATTGGGAAATCCTTAATTGAAAACAAGGGCCAGTGGGGAGTGAGGGTGTAGTGCTTTTAATTTTTAGTGCTGACTTATATAATTGCTTTAGTGAGCAAGTGCCAGGTAACTTGAGTGCAATGTGATACAAGTAACTAAATGCAAAACGACAAACAGTAACTTTCTTTCAAGTGAAACAAGGAAATAAGTACAGTAAGCAATGCAGATATCACTAGTGATCCACAGAAGCGCTGAGAAGTTGCGTATTAGGTGAATTAGCTTCCAGGGAAATAACAAGCAAACAAACAACAAGTATATAAACAAAGCTAGATTCAGTAGGCCTGGATCTAGTCTATGCTAGAGCAAACAAGGTGAACCAATTTCAGTAAGATACAGTTCAAATATTCAGGCACCATAAACCTTTAACCAGAAAATTCCCAGCTCAGAAGGGCAGAGTCCAGCCTCTTCTCCCACAAGAGTGCAGACCACGAACCTTCTTAATGTAAAATAACTGGCCTGAAGCCCAAGTGCCTAAACCAGAACTAATACACTTGGACACTGGGCTCTCAATCAGCAGTTCCCAACTTAGAAGGATGAAAGCTACCTGTCCTGCCACCACAGTGCTTGCCACAAACCTTCCTAATGTAAAACAACTGGTCTGAAGCCCAAGTGCTTAATCCAAAAGACTTGAATGATAGCTACACTTTAATCAAGTTACAACCAAGCAGTAATAAATACCATTGAATACTTTAGAGAATGTCTGGATTAGTGCTCAAGTTACACAAACAAAGCTAGATCCAGCAGGCCCGAATCCAGTCTATGCCACAGCAAACAAGGCACCAACTTCAGTAAGAAACAGTTCAGATATGCATGCACTATAAGCCTTTAACCAGAAATTCCCAGCTCAGAAGGGCAGAGTCCAGCCTCTCCTCCCACAAGAGTGCAGACCACGAACCCTCTTAATGTAAAATAACTGGCTTGAAAGCCCAAGTGCTTAAACCAGAATTAATACACTTTTAGAATAACAGACACTGAGCCCTCAATCAGCAGTTCTCAACCTAGAAGGATGTAAGCTACCTGTTCTGCCACAACAGTGCAGACCACAAACCTCTCAGTGCAAAACAACTAACTGGTCCGAAGCCCAAGTGTTTAAACCAAAAGGCTTAGAATGAGTTACACCAAGCAGTAATAAATACAATTGAGTATTTTAAGATGATGCAAAAGTAAAAGAAGTAGGTAAAACACAAGTACAGTAAAAGCAGATGAAAATTTTTTTTTTTCTTCTTTTTTTTTCTGAACAAGTGCTGAGATCAAAGAAACAGATTTGAGTGCTGAAACTAGAAAACTGGCTAGTTACAAGAAAAAAAAACAAGCTAGAAGGCTTCCCTCAAACACAGAAGGGCTTGGGGGCTCAGAAGCCTACAAATAGTCTGTACCACTTAACAAGAAAGGCAGGAAATAAGCTTAATTTTTTTTTTTTTCTATTTCCCAGATGCTCTCTTTGTACACAGTAGGAGTGCCTGAAATCAGAATATGATCTCACTGCACTCAGTTGAGTGAGCAAATGAGATGGGCCCAGAGGCAGGCTGAGGGGCGGGCAGTTTCAATGCCACTAAGATTAACACCAAAACAAAAACAGGGCGGGTGGGTGGGAATAACTGAAGAGCAGAATAACCAGTTAAAAATTCCTTCAACACTCCTTCATACACAGTTTAAATCAATTTAAATACTGTATTTTTTAAATAAAAAGTGCATAAAAGGTACTTAAATTCTCTTATACGTCCAGTTGAATATAACCAAGTTCTTAGCTTGCCAAGCTGAAGTTTTAAAGCAGGAATTATTTCACATGCACCAGTTTAAATATGCAAGGACAGGAAATCAATGAATGTGGCTACCCCCACACCTGTAATTACTAGCAAATAACAAAATTCAGCCAACACTAGCTTTTAGTTCAAGTGACTGAAGAGCAGAATAACCAGTTAAAAATTCCTTCAACACTCCTTCATACACAGTTTAAATCAATTTAAATACTGTATTTTTTAAAAAAAGTGCATAAAAGGTACTTAAATTCTCTTATACGTCCAGTTGAATATAACCAAGTTCTTAGCTTGCCAAGCTGAAGTTTTAAAGCAGGAATTATTTCACATGCACCAGTTTAAATATGCAAGGACAGGAAATCAATGAATGTGGCTACCCCCACACCTGTAATTACTAGCAAATAACAAAATTCAGCCAACACTAGCTTTTAGTTCAAGTGACTGAAGAGCAGAATAACCAGTTAAAAATTCCTTCAACACTCCTTCATACACAGTTTAAATCAATTTAAATACTGTATTTTTTTTTAAAAAAAGTGCATAAAAAGGTACTTAAATTCTCTTACACGTCCAGTTGAATATAACCAAGTTCTTAGCTTGCCAAGCTGAAGTTTTAAAGCAGGAATTATTTCACATGCACCAGTTTAAATATGCAAGGACAGGAAATCAATGAATGTGGCTACCCCACACCTGTAATTACTAGCAAATAACAAAATTCAGCCAACACTAGCTTTTAGTTCAAGTGACTGAAGAGCAGAATAACCAGTTAAAAATTCCTTCAACACTCCTTCATACACAGTTTAAATCAATTTAAATACTGTATTTTTTTAAAAAAAAAGTGCATAAAAAGGTACTTAAATTCTCTTATACGTCCAGTTGAATATAACCAAGTTCTTAGCTTGCCAAGCTGAAGTTTTAAAGCAGGAATTATTTCACATGCACCAGTTTAAATATGCAAGGACAGGAAATCAATGAATGTGGCTACCCCCACACCTGTAATTACTAGCAAATAAAATTCAGCCAACACTAGCTTTTAGTTCAAGTGACTGAAGAGCAGAATAACCAGTTAAAAATTCCTTCAACACTCCTTCATACACAGTTTAAATCAATTTAAATACTGTATTTTTAAAAAAAGTGCATAAAAAGGTACTTAAATTCTCTTATACGTCCAGTTGAATATAACCAAGTTCTTAGCTTGCCAAGCTGAAGTTTTAAAGCAGGAATTATTTCACATGCACCAGTTTAAATATGCAAGGACAGGAAATCAATGAATGTGGCTACCCCCACACCTGTAATTACTAGCAAATAACAAAATTCAGCCAACACTAGCTTTTAGTTCAAGTGACTGAAGAGCAGAATAACCAGTTAAAAATTCCTTCAACACTCCTTCATACACAGTTTAAATCAATTTAAATACTGTATTTTTTAAAAGAAAAAGTGCATAAAAGGTACTTAAATTCTCTTATACGTCCAGTTGAATATAACCAAGTTCTTAGCTTGCCAAGCTGAAGTTTTAAAGCAGGAATTATTTCACATGCACCAGTTTAAATATGCAAGGACAGGAAATCAATGAATGTGGCTACCCCCACACCTGTAATTACTAGCAAATAACAAAATTCAGCCAACACTAGCTTTTAGTTCAAGTGACTGAAGAGCAGAATAACCAGTTAAAAATTCCTTCAACACTCCTTCATACACAGTTTAAATCAATTTAAATACTGTATTTTTTAAAAAAAAAAGTGCATAAAAAGGTACTTAAATTCTCTTATACGTCCAGTTGAATATAACCAAGTTCTTAGCTTGCCAAGCTGAAGTTTTAAAGCAGGAATTATTTCACATGCACCAGTTTAAATATGCAAGGACAGGAAATCAATGAATGTGGCTACCCCCACACCTGTAATTACTAGCAAATAACAAAATTCAGCCAACACTAGCTTTTAGTTCAAGTGACTGAAGAGCAGAATAACCAGTTAAAAATTCCTTCAACACTCCTTCAACACTCCTTCATACACAGTTTAAATCAATTTAAATACTGTATTTTTTAAAAAAAAAGTGCATAAAAAGGTACTTAAATTCTCTTATACGTCCAGTTGAATATAACCAAGTTCTTAGCTTGCCAAGCTGAAGTTTTAAAGCAGGAATTATTTCACATGCACCAGTTTAAATATGCAAGGACAGGAAATCAATGAATGTGGCTACCCCCACACCTGTAATTACTAGCAAATAACAAAATTCAGCCAACACTAGCTTTTAGTTCAAGTGACTGAAGAGCAGAATAACCAGTTAAAAATTCCTTCAACACTCCTTCATACACAGTTTAAATCAATTTAAATACTGTATTTTTTAAAAAGTGCATAAAAAGGTACTTAAATTCTCTTATACGTCCAGTTGAATATAACCAAGTTCTTAGCTTGCCAAGCTGAAGTTTTAAAGCAGGAATTATTTCACATGCACCAGTTTAAATATGCAAGGACAGGAAATCAATGAATGTGGCTACCCCCACACCTGTAATTACTAGCAAATAACAAAATTCAGCCAACACTAGCTTTTAGTTCAAGTGACTGAAGAGCAGAATAACCAGTTAAAAATTCCTTCAACACTCCTTCATACACAGTTTAAATCAATTTAAATACTGTATTTTTAAAAAAAAAGTGCATAAAAAGGTACTTAAATTCTCTTATCGTCCAGTTGAATATAACCAAGTTCTTAGCTTGCCAAGCTGAAGTTTTAAAGCAGGAATTATTTCACATGCACCAGTTTAAATATGCAAGGACAGGAAATCAATGAATGTGGCTACCCCCACACCTGTAATTACTAGCAAATAACAAAATTCAGCCAACACTAGCTTTTAGTTCAAGTGACTGAAGAGCAGAATAACCAGTTAAAAATTCCTTCAACACTCCTTCATACACAGTTTAAATCAATTTAAATACTGTATTTTTTAAAAAAAAGTGCATAAAAAGGTACTTAAATTATCTTATACGTCCAGTTGAATATAACCAAGTTCTTAGCTTGCCAAGCTGAAGTTTTAAAGCAGGAATTATTTCACATGCACCAGTTTAAATATGCAAGGACAGGAAATCAATGAATGTGGCTACCCCCACACCTGTAATTACTAGCAAATAACAAAATTCAGCCAACGCTAGCTTTTAGTTCAAGTGACTGAAGAGCAGAATAACCAGTTAAAAATTCCTTCAACACTCCTTCATACACAGTTTAAATCAATTTAAATACTGTATTTTTTAAAAAAAAGTGCATAAAAAGGTACTTAAATTCTCTTATACGTCCAGTTGAATATAACCAAGTTCTTAGCTTGCCAAGCTGAAGTTTTAAAGCAGGAATTATTTCACATGCACCAGTTTAAATATGCAAGGACAGGAAATCAATGAATGTGGCTACCCCCACACCTGTAATTACTAGCAAATAACAAAATTCAGCCAACACTAGCTTTTAGTTCAAGTGACTGAAGAGCAGAATAACCAGTTAAAAATTCCTTCAACCCTCCTTCAACACTCCTTCATACACAGTTTAAATCAATTTAAATACTGTATTTTTTAAAAAAAAAGTGCATAAAAAGGTACTTAAATTCTCTTATACGTCCAGTTGAATATAACCAAGTTCTTAGCTTGCCAAGCTGAAGTTTTAAAGCAGGAATTATTTCACATGCACCAGTTTAAATATGCAAGGACAGGAAATCAATGAATGTGGCTACCCCCACACCTGTAATTACTAGCAAATAACAAAATTCAGCCAACACTAGCTTTTAGTTCAAGTGACTGAAGAGCAGAATAACCAGTTAAAAATTCCTTCAACACTCCTTCATACACAGTTTAAATCAATTTAAATACTGTATTTTTTAAAAAAAAAGTGCATAAAAAGGTACTTAAATTCTCTTATACGTCCAGTTGAATATAACCAAGTTCTTAGCTTGCCAAGCTGCATCTTCTGATTTCCCCCATTTGTTGCCCTGACCATTGTCTTGTCTGTAAGCTATTTCTTCCCATGTGCCCTCAGATTTACATTGCAGTAGCTGTCATTTGCTGAAGTCGCTGTTTAGAATTTGCATACAGTGGCTTTGCTGATCTGTCTCCTTTGACTTTTCTGCGAATATAGTCCATCACCAGCATGAATAGGAGTGGGCTTGAACCCAGATGAAAATCTAGATTCAAACCTCGGCCCTCTGGTGCCCCCCCCCCCTGTGAGTTTGAACACTGTTGCTACTTGTATCATGCAGTCCTTGTACACGTGGCCTGTACTAATTCTGTCAGTGTTTATGGGACGTTTGAAACTATCACTGGACTTCCAAATCAGCATTCTTGGGACCTTGTCATATGCTTTCTCAAAGTCTGGAAATTTTTAGTTCTTTCCTTATTTCCAGCTTCTTCATTGTTTTACCTCACTGCTGACGTTGGGTCAGTTGTACTGCATCCTGATATGAACGGAGAGTGCTGCTATTTCCCATTTTTAATCTCTAGTTCTCTGCATATTTATCTGTCACCCACTCCAGCATTCTCTTGCAGTGTGATGAGTTTGATACATTTGTACTGCCCACAGTTGTGAATGTCCACATTTGTTCTTGTACACTGGTAGTAGAATTCTTATTCTTCAGTGATCTGCGATATTCTGTGTATAACACAGTATGTACCCTGTTTTTAGCCTAATTCATTTTTGTGTATCTCTCTCTCTCTTTTTTTTTTTTTTTTTTTGCAGGAAGAAGTATAGCTGTCTACTGAGATAGTTATTGATCTGCTGATGTAAATAAATAAGCACTTTTCAATTGTACTACTTGGGCAAAGGGCAGCATGGCTGCAGGTGACATTGTGAGGATGTGTTCTTAGCCTTTATCTGTAAAACATGTACATTTTGTGTAAGGTGTCTAAATGTCTGTGAAGCTGTTTTCTGAACTCTTTGTAGTTGAGGAGAATGAGTTCCAGTTGGCCAGGACAACTTTTTGAGAAGGTTTCTTTATGACAATACCAAAGGATTAGTGATACAGAACACGTGCCTTTGTTTTCTTGCTATCTTAAGGACTGTGGGGTGAATGTCAAAGTTTACTTTTTTCCTAAATCTTTTTATTCAAATTCTAAAAAGTGGATATGGTTTTCCATATCTTAATAATATAAGCATACATTTTTTTAGGTTACAACAAAGTTAGCCAAAAACTGGAAAGGAAGCAAGACCAAGGATGTCAGCTCAAAGACATTTTTATTCAAAACATCCGATTTAGTGCTTTTGTCTGCATATAGCCAAGACTTTATCAGAATCAAATTCTAAATACTAAACCACAATTTAAACCCCCCCTCTCAAAACAGTCACATGACATAACCCAACCAATAAAACACAAAATAGTTTTAAATACCTTTTTAGGTAATACTCTCCCATTGGTCAAATAAAAAGACAACATATCCAATACTCCATGTCAAGTAAATACACTTTTAAAAATGTATATAAACTATATGGTCAGGTGGTATAACACCATATTTGTAACACCAAAACTTATCAAAGAAATGTGCTTAAAATGTATATAAACTGTGTGGTCAAATATCCCGCAAGGTTATAGCGTACAAAGGTTAGACAGGATCAGGAAGAAGGGTGGTGGGTTGCCATCTTCTACAAAGATAACCTAAGCATAGACTACCTACCCATCAAATATCCTTATGATAACTGTGACGCCTATGCCCTGGCCCAGCAATCAAGGAGCCTCAATCCTCACCACTAACACCAGTGAGGGACATCTAATATAGGAGGATAGGATAACAAATACACACAGTAAAGTGCAATTTTCCTTAAGAGCACACAGAGATCACAGTCAGTCCGGGGCTGGTCGCACCCTTGCTCTCCAGGTTCCCAGTAAGACTCCCCACTGGCACAGCTATAGGGTCCAGATCTCAGCCTAGTGGGCAAGCTAAAACCTCCAGCACCCTCTCTGTCCTATCAGTGCTTTGTGTCCCTGCCCAAGTAGCTGACACACACCCACACACTTTTGAGAAGAGTTTATACAACCACACAGATACCCCTTTGGAAGGCTGTCACAGGTTCTCCAGCTGTGCCCCTTTTTCCCAGACTATATGGTAGTATCAGCTGCCAGCACCCACTAATATTTATCAGCTACTCAAAGGCCTTTAAAAGGGTGTCCAGTTATTACTGCACAATATTATTATCCAGCTGGTAAGTGTGACTAAACAGTCAAAGCTTATTAGAGTGACTTGCTACGGGATCACTATATTCATGCAATGTACTCTAGAGCTTAAATTATCTCTACACAAGACAATAGTTTTTACTACACAGTGCTAGTCAAGAGTTCAGAGATCACAGAGAAATACTTTAAAATAATTCAGTAGTACAGTTCTGACATCACAGAAAAACACTTAGGCTAATCTTTCTAGTTTCTAGCTATTTCTAAGATAAACTTGCACATAGAACAAAGGCAGAGTGCTGATGAGTTGGATGGGCAAGACAGAAATGCTTAATGCTCTCTGATTCTCTCTGTTTTTAAAATCACATTCCTGGTTGACATTGCGTCATTCTTCACACTTCCCTGGATTTCCAGGCTAACAGAAACTACATTTACATTCTTCACCTCTGGGCAGAAACCAGAGCAATAAAGGACATTTATGTATGCAAATTCTGGCCATTAAAAACAATAGCAAGAATTATTTCACCTAGACAGGCCGCAGCCAACTTTAAAGATCAAAGACTGTCATAAAATGCTTGACTTGGCTTCCTTACAGCAGAGTACACTGTTGTTACATTTTTTCCAGTTCCACATGTAACACTATTTTTACCATTTTAAGACAAGAAGCCTGTGGTTTACATTAATATTTACAGATGACATAATTAGATAATTCTATCTGGCTAGGCTGTCAGCATTCACAATAACTACTTTGAAGTTCTTGTAACATGGCTCAGAATCAACTCAAAGAAAAATATTGCCATAATAGCCACTTACATACCTCCCAATAATACTCCCACTGCCATTGAAGAACTTTGTAGCCTGGACAGCCTCAACCTACACCCATGAAACCATTATTGCAGGTGACTTCAACTTAGACTGGAACACTTGTACTGTTGAAAACCCCTCTACCTTCAAAAGTCTACATGGTTTCTCCCAAAGAATCCAGTTTACCACACAAATTGCAAAAGGGTCCAGTTTCCCACACAAATTGCAAAAGGGTCCAGTTTCCCACACAAATTGCAAAAGGGTCCAGTTTCCCACACAAATAGCAAAAGGGAATCTGTCTTAGACTGGTCCCTTAGCAGTACCACCCGCAACTATCTCTCAGGATGCCTTCCTAATAATTACCATATACCTACCTACTTAATCTGTCTTCAGCTCAACTCACTTAGAACCATAGTTTACAAAGTCGTACGAAATACCAAAAACTTCTCCAATGAAGCATTCATAGACATGCTCAATAAATGCAACTGGACACCACTCCATCTCCAACTTGACTAGGCCGTAACATACTTAAAGTGACACATTTCTAGCTATTCTAAATAGCTTGGCACCAACTCGTACATGTGGTTAAAAATAAGAGATTGCCATGGATATCAAAAGAAATTATTAAACTTCAAAAACTAAGGGACAAAACCTGGTATCAGTACCAAAAAAAGACAATAAAACAATGCTAGCATACCAGCAGCTCCGCAGAAAACATATTGTACAACTATGCAAAACAAATATGAAAACAATGCCAAAAAGTTCTGGCAAGCAGTTAACTCACTCCTCCACCCAGGTAAAGCTACAGACCCAGAACCAATAACCAAAGCGTGAGTATTGCCTCACAAATCAACACCAACTTTATAAACACCATCCTGTCCTTAGTTACAGGGAGCAATTCCACCCCTCTGACTCTTCCATCTAATGTGGAGACTAACAACAACTTTCTTGACCACAAACCTGTCCCAACTAATGCCATAAGAACAATGCTGAAAAAACTGAAACCTTCTTCCTTAGCGGCTGACCAACTCCCCAATGAGCACCTCAAACTGCCAGCTGATGCCATAGATCTGTCTGTCTCCATTGTGGTAAATAGGTCTAAAGCAGAACAATATGTCAAAAGCGTTCAACACGGTCTTCCATCAGAAACTCCGTAGTACTCTTGCCTCACTAAACCTATCCGAGTTCCCTCTCCTGGTTCCTAAATATCTTTCGAACAGACAGACAAGCAGTGCAATGGAGATCCGAACTCTCACCACTTCTGCCCGTCTCTGTTGGAGTCCCTCGAGGGTCCATATTAGGATCTCTTCTTTTCACCATGTTCTCTAATGATCTAACCTCATCCACAACACACGCTAAAGTAGTTCAGTATGTGGACTTTTCAGCTTTAATCTGCTCAGTTACCTTACCAGGCCTCCAAATAGTAGCTGAACAAGCGTTTAAACATATAGAAACATATCTAAGTAAATCACAACCAATCCTCAACCCCAAGAAGACACTGCTAATGCTATTTATCAGTTGCAAACAATCACTGACCACCTCTCCTTTCACTGTTCTCTCAACAAACAAGACAGTCATCCAACCAGCTGAGCATACAAAACTTCTTGGAGTGACAATTGACAACAAACTCAGATCTGACCAACACATAGCCACCACAATTAAGAAAGTTCACATCAAACTTGGCTCACTGTACAGAAGCAAGCCATTCCTCACTGACAATACTAGACTAGCCATATCCAGAACCTTCCTCCTCTCTACACTCCCATATGCTTTCCCTCTCTTTGTACCAATTTAAAAAAATCAGACTTGACCAAATTGGAAACCTGCTACAACAAAATAGCCCATTTCGCAGCCAACCTTCCCTACCAAACCCACCATTGTATTGCTCTACATAAATTTAAATTGACTCAAGCCAACCTTCTTCATCTCTACCAACTTAAATTCACACACAATATCATCTTCCATCCTGACAGTTGCCCATCCCTCAAGGAACTTGTTGTTACCTACACATGCCTACGAAGTCTTAAGATTTGCGTTCAGAAACTTTCTCACAGTAAACAAAGCTAACAACACTCACAGTGAAGCCCTAGTCTCAAATCAAATAGCCAAATGATGGAGCTCTCTACCCTACACCCTCCAACACACACCTGAATCTACCAGTTTTAAACAACTACTGTTCGAACATCTACCCAAGAACTGGCATTGTTCCTGTGCCAAACCTGACTGATAAGATGTCAATAACTCTCTCAACACACTATCCACTCCTTATCTCCTTTTATTCCTCTCCTCAGTGTTTTACTACTCAAAAATAAATGTATATAAAGGAAATCTCATTTGGTCATAACTATGTACACACTGCTAACTTTATTTTTCCTCCCAGTGATCTTCACTGAAATGCTTGTGCTTTTCTTTTTGAACCTGTATCTAGTAGAAAACTGCATTGGATACTACTTTGTATAGACTAACTAGAAGCTATGTATTATTCTGCATCTTACTGTGTGTATATTATTGTACTAATTATTGTATATTGCTTGTATTTCTGTGGAGCTTTTCTCCCCGGGTCTCTGCTGAAAATGGGCTTCTGGCCCAGTCGGACTTTCCCGGTAAATGTAAATAAATAAGTAAATTAAATGTAAGACCTAACGTTTAACACACTGGTTATAGAACAATTTTCCTTCAAACCTGGTGACACCAGAATTGTGGTTTAGTATTTGGAATTTGACTCTGACGAAGTCTTGGCTGTAAGCAGATGAAAGCGCTAAATCAGGTGTTTTGAATAAAAAGTTATCTGGGCTGACATTGTTGTTATTGCTTCCTTTCCAGTTTTTGGCTTTTCGTGTTTTGGTTCTTAAGTTTGTTGTTGCGTATCCACCATGAACTAACATCATAAAAAAGAATGTAACACACCATCAAGTCAAACTATTTACACATGTATATAAACTAGTTGATGAATACAAATTGTCTTCAAAATGTAAATTAATTTCATAAAGTACTTCAGTCATTTCTCTCTAGTATTTGCAGAACTTTTTGCTCTGAGTTGTAATATGATCCTTTCAGTTCTTTTTTTGATAATTGAGAACTCCATTCAAGATGCATTTAGCACCATATTTCTGAATTCTTTAAAAGGAGGAGATGATTCACTGTTCCAGTTTGTTGTAATTATTTTATGTGCGATGGCTAGGAGAGACAATAATAGTGGGGACTTTGTTCTAGGGACACATTATGGTATAGGATAGGAGCATTAAACAAAATTAAAGATTTAGTTAAGTGAAACTTATCATTAAAATATTGTTTGTAAAAAGTAGTTTACTTTATCCCAGTATGTTTTAAGCAATTGACATTAACAAAACATGTGTCTAGTTTGACTTGATGGTGTGTCACGTGGTCAACCATGAACTTCTCATTCTTTCTATGAAATCTATGTCACTCAATAAGCATGCAATCCAGTGGTTCCAGTCCTACATGACTGGTAGACAACAGGCGGTACTATGGCAGGGCAAACTCTCTAGCCATCTACCTCTCACACTTCGTGTCTCTCAAGGCTCCATACTAGGTCCACTACTCTTCTCTATTTTTGTCAACAACCTTCACACTGCTATCCCTAAAGCTACTTGTATTCAATATGCAGATGATTCCACTCTGATCTGCTCAGCCACCTCCCCATCCAAACTGCAAATCCTAACCCAAAATACATTTAACACTGTTGAGAACTGGCTCACCAACCAACGACTACTGCTGAACCCCGATAAAACTAAACTTCTACTCTGCACCCCCACTAGTAGATCTGCCACATTTTCATTCTCTGTCACGTCTAACAGTGGTGCCACTATCTCCCCAGATCAACACACCAGACTTCTATGGGTTATCCTAGACGGTCTCAAATTTGACCTACAGGTCAACAAAACCATACAGACCATCAATAAGAAGCTTAGATCACTGTATGGGAACAAGACATTTTTAACCCCACTGGCTAGGACTGCAATTGCCCAGTCACACTTAATCTCTACTCTTTTATATGCCTCGCCTGTACTTTCAAACCTCAACAAATCCGAACTAGGTAAGCTGTCCCATAGCTACAACCATATTGCCAGATTCGCCACTGGCTGCACCTATAGAGCCCACCACTGCCAGAACCTGAAACAACTAGAGTGGCTAGAACTGCCCAGCTCAATTCAATTAGCTCTTAATAACGCACAAAATTCTGTACCACCCTGAGGATACCCTCTCACTTATAAATTATTATTAAGCCATATTAGCAACCTGAGATCCCTACTACGGTCAGCCAACAAACTACTGGTCCAAACCCACAAAGCTAATAACTCTGCTAACTTTGTTGGCAAAACCTGGAATTCATTGCCAAACTATAT